>NC_143559.1:9187500-9442500 GCF_054136105.1 Typopeltis vanoorti
CAGAACCGGAATAATCCACACTCAAATCTATCAGCTGTTATCACCTCTTCTCTTGCAAACATGCTGCAGGATTTCAGCAACTCAAATCCATCCTTAAGTGTCACAAAAAGATTCCTACAGCAAACCCCATCCATATTATCTGCACTCTCTGATGCATAGGAAAAAAATCGTCCCAAATTCTCTTAGGATTATCGGTTGGAATGCCAACGGTATAAAAAACAAACTGTTAGAAATCCAGGAATTTAATAATAGATACAATCCAGATATACTGCTAATTAATGAAACTCACCTGAGGCCTGCTGACACCCTGAATATCAGAGGGTATCAGATTTACAGAAACGACAGGCTTGGGTATAGAGGTGGAGGTACAGCCACCCTTATCAAAAACTATATCAATCATCACTCAATAACCAACCCTACTACCACCAACCTCGAAATCACAGGAATCAATGTTCTCACAAACTCAATTGGAAACCTCAAAATTTTTTCTGCATACAACCCTCCATTAAAGACATTATTGACCTCAGATCTGGATGCCATCCTTGGAGTAAAAGGACCGGTCATCATTGCCGGAGACCTCAATGCAAAGCATCCTGCTTGGAACAGTAAATCTACCAACAAAAATGGTCGCATCCTCTCTAGCTACACAGGATTAAACCATGCTGTTGTGGCTGGACCTACCGAACCAACTCATCTCAGTACATCTGGCACTGCTGATATCCTGGATATAGCCATCCTGCAAGACATTAAACTACAGTACAGCCTTACATCACTAAACGAGCTGTCGTCGGATCACAACCCAATTCTACTGCAATTGGGTGAGCAAGAATGCCTGCCTCCTCCTTCCCATTCAGGCATATCGTGGGAGAGAATGTCTAAAGCACTTCGGGATCAAATAGGACCAGTCCCTCCCATATGCACACCAGAAGATGTGGAATCTGCAGTGACTAGCTTCACCCAACAGATTAAGTACGCTATAATGGTTGCATCCTACCAGAAACCTGTTCCCAAGCCTGATCGTTTGCCTGAGGACATTATGGACCTGATCAGAGAGAAGAGCAGAGCTAGGAAGAGATTTCATAACACTCGCGCACCTCAGGATAAGACAGTGCTTAACAGATTGAATGGAGCAGTAAGAGATGCACTTAAAACACATAGAAACGAAGTCTGGGATAAAATGTTAGCCTCTATCTCACCTATTGATCACTCTATCTAGGGCCTACTGAGAAATATCAAAAATAAAACCAGATCCCTCCCCCTTATAATCTCAAACCAGGGCCTAGTCCACACAGATGCAGATAAGGCAGAAGCCATACTTAAAAATCTTGAGGATCAGTGCAAACCTTCTTATAACAACATTGATTTCAATCATCTGTACAAAATCCACAGACAGGTTAGGCATGCATTAACCTTCCGGACACCAGTGCCGATCATATTGCACCCGCATAACCTGTTGAATTATATGATATTATTAAAAAACTTAAGAACAATAAAGCTCCTCGACCAGACAGCATCTCAAACAGGGTGATCAAGCTGCTGCCTCGAAAAGCTATAGTGCATCTGACCAATATAATAAATGCAATCTTAAGACTTCACTATTTTCCTTCCACCTGGAAAATGGCTGATGTGATTCCTATACATAAGCCAGGCAAAGACCCACATTTACCGCAGAATTATCGTCCAATCAGTCTCATCTCCAATCTGGGTAAAGTCGCAGAGAAGGTCATCCTCTCACGACTCCAAACCTCAGTAAATGACCTAGACATCCTCCCTAAAGAACAGTTTGGATTTCGACAACACCATAGTACCACCCAGCAAATCCACAGAATTGTGGAATATATCACCACCAGCTACAACTGGCGCCAGTGCACAGGTGCGGTATTCCTAGACCTATCTAAAGCATTTGACAAAATCTGGCATTTTGGACTCCTGCACAAACTTATCTCAGCCGGTATTTTACTAAAAATGGTTCATCTAATCCGTTCATATCTTCAGAATAGATCAATGCAAGTTAAAATTAACGGTTCTACATCGTCCCAGCGCCATATCTTTGCTGGAGTGCCGCAGGGATCTCTACTGGCTCCATTGCTGTTTTCTGTATACATGTCAGACATCCCACACAATCCGATGACTTCCATTTTAGCACTGTATGCGGACGATACGGCAATACTAACCAGATCTCTCAGACCCCACTTCGTTACTAGAAAGCTTCAAGAAAATCTTCTAAAGCTGGAGGGTTGGTTCTCCAAGTGGAGATTGGAAGTCAATCCCCTGAAAAGCTCAGCGGTTCTCTTCTCAAAAAGGCCAATATCTCCTGCAGGAGATGTATTACTATTCAATACTAAAATTCCCTGGCAGAAAGAAACAAATTACCTGGGTGTGATTCTCGACAAAAAGCTATCTTTCAATCAACATATCAAGTCTGCATGTGCAAAAGCATCTAAAGCCATAGCTCAGATCTACCCGCTAATTAATAGAAATAGCAAACTCAGCAACAGAATCAAATTGCAGCTATACCAGATGTCGATTCGTCCTATAATCACCTATGCCTCTCCAGCCTGGAGCCACACCTCTAATACTAACATTATTAAGATACAGCGAGTGCAGAACAAGTGATTGAGAATGATTTTGAACGCCCAGTGGTATGTTAGAAAAAGCCAACTCCACATAGACACAAATATTCCCTATATTCTCTCTTATCTACAATCCTTAGCTTCCAAATTTTTTCTAAAGACGTCCACACATCCCAACGATTTGGTTCAACAAGCTGCAGCATACGAGCCAACGGACATATTTAAATATAGAAGACCAAAAACTATATTAGCCTCCTATAGCGATACATAATCTCCATGCCCCTTCAGGGCGAGCAAACTGCTCGTAAATTTTACCCTCACTGTAACCACGACAGATAGCGGGGAATATGAAAAGCATCTTGCTTCACCCCTAAAGACATAAATGTCAACTGTCAACTGTCAACCTTGGTATGGGGAAGCGAAAAAGATGGCGGCTTGTGTGTTAGTGTTTAGTGTCGTGTATTATTGATGATGAATTATGAATTGGTTTGATATGTTTTTAGCGATTTATATTTATGCTTATTCATTAGTAATAGTAGTTAATTGTATTTATGCTTATTCATTAGTAATAGTAGTTAATTGCTTGCTACCATTAACAGTCACCTTATTTTCCATAGTGTTTATCCAGGTAAGTCATTTGTAATTACAAGGGCGATACGCTAGGCCTACAGCCGCTAGTATCGCCTTTGTTTGTTTCTTATAGTGACATTTTATTGCTGGTAGACACCTAAGAGTGTCTACGGGATTTGCTAGTGGACCCTCAAAAGTCCACAGGATTATCTTTACCTGCTCGGGACACCTGAGAAATCTCTACTCTTTCTCCATCTGTGTCTTGAAATGGCAAAACTTGTGAATGAAACCAGGTTCGAGGATGTATATAAGGAATTCCTCAGACTGGGAAAGCTGCTGAGTGATAATTGGCCGCGAAAAGTGAAACTGTATGACACGTTTCCGCCCGAATGTGTCTCAGACGTTGTCGCTGTAGATTAGAATCGGTGCCTTCTACTCCTTCAGACTTTGTAGAAGTGCGTGCAAGCAAAAAGGGAAGAACAACAGATGAACCGCACAATGACAATAATGAAATGGAACAGGATTCTCAGGGTTCGGACGTCGCTATTTCTCCCAAAGAAAAGTGCCTCCGATCATCCTTAGAGAAAAGCATAAGTGGGCAGCTTTAAGATCTACAATGTCCAATTTGCATATTTGCATATTGGCTTTATTAAGGCCAAAAACATGGACGAAGGCATAAAGATCCAGCCAGCAACAGTGACAGACTATAGAAGGTTGTCCAAAGAACTGGACAACAAAGGCATCCAGTATCATATCTTTGCTCTCAGCTCCGAAAAAAACTTAAAAGTAGTCCTTCGTGGTGTCTGTGAAGACATTGACACAGCAGAAATAGCTGCTGACCTAAATTCTCAGGATCTGCCCCTCCCCCAGTCAAAGTGAGCAGAATGTATAAAGCTGACAAGACTCCCATGCCATTGGTCCTTGTTGAGATTCAAAAAATATACAAGGATATTTACAACTTAAAAACAGTCTGTGGTCACACCGGAACCACTCCGTAAAAGATCATCTTCTGGGCAATGCCACAGGTGCCAGAAGTTTGGCCATGCCCAGAATCTATGCAGAACGGAATATAGATGTTTAAAATGTGGACACAGCCACCCAACCAATACCCGCACAAAGCTGAGGACTACCGCGACCAAATGTGCCAACTACAGTGGTCCTCATCCCGCGAACTACAAAGGATGTACTCTGCACCCAAAGAACAGACGGATGGAGGCAATCAATCAGCCCTCCTCCTTCAGCACAAGAACACCAGAGGCCCAGACATCAAAACCGGAGACTCAGCAGCCACAGTCGGAGACCTCCAATAATAGAGACACTCGAAAGCAAACAAGAAGCTATGCTGATGTGACCCTTACAACTAGACCAAATCCAGAACAAAATCAACCAACAGCACCTAAAAACCTAACAGCTGTTATTACGGCCTCACTAGCAAACATGCTACAAAATTTCAGCCTATCAAACCCTACTGAAACCTCCACTAAAAGATTTCTTCGTGAAACAGAGGTCATCCTCACAGCTCTCATAAACGAATAGTAACAAACTCATTCCAGCATCTCTTCAGATAGTTGCGTGGAACGCAAATGACCTTAAAAACAAAATTCTGGAACTCCGACACTTCACATCTAGGTATCAACCAGATGTTATTTTAATCAGTGAAACTCATTTAAAACCCTCAGACAATCCTACAATAAGGGGCTATCACCTATACAGAAATGACAGACTACTCTACAGAGGCGGCGGCACTGCCATCTTTATAAAAAAACTACATTAAGCACCACTCTGTGAGCATTCCTTCAACCACTAACTTTGAGATCACAGGAGTGGAAGGAGTCACCAGCTCCACTGACAAACTGAAAATCTACTCAGCTTACAACCCTCCCCAAAAATCTCTACTTCACTCTGATCTAAATGCCATCTTATGCACCAGAGAGCCCACCATTATTGCCGGGGTTCTGAATTCCAAGCATCATGCGTGGAATTGTACAACCACAAACAAGAATGGTTGCATCCTTTACAATTACTTAGGATCAAGCAACGCTGTTGTGGAAGGCCCCACCGAACCAACTCATCTCAGTACGTTCGGCACTGCTGACATCCTGGATATAGCTATCCTTCAGGATATTAAACTTCAATTCAGCATCATATCTATGGATGAACTATCATCCGATCACAATCCAATTCTACTACAGCTGGGAAATCAAGACTACCTATGTCCTCCTTCTCACTCCTACATTGCATGGGAAAGACTGTCAGCAGCACTGAAGGATTATATTGGACCTGTTCCTCACATACGCACAAAGGAAGAAGTAGAAACTGCAGTTACAAATCTCACACAACAAATTAATTCTGCTATAAAGGTAGCTTCCTCCTACAAATCTGCCCGCAAGCCAGATCGTTTGCCTGAAGACATCATGAACTTGATCAGAGACAAAAACAGAGTTAGGAAAAGATACCGTAACATGTGTGCACCACAAGATAAAATAAATCTAAACAGATTAAATGGGGCAGTAAGAGATGCACTCAGAACCCATAGATATCAAGTATGGGATGAAAAGTTATCCTCCATTTCTCCTACTGATCACTCCATCTGGAGACTACTGAAAAATATCAAAAACAAAGACAGATCCGTTCCCCCAATATTCTCTGACCAGGGCCTTGCTCACACAGATGTAGACAAAGCAGAAGTTATAGCACACAACTTAGAAGAGCAGTGCAGGCCTTGGTATGGAAACTTTGACTTTGACCACATATATAAGATTCACAGCAAGGTCAGACACTCACTCAAACTTCTTATCTCCAGCACTGACCATATTGCACCAACATCACCTGCTGAGTTATATGACATTATTAAAAAATTAAAGAACAGAAAAGCTCCTGGGCCAGACGGCATTACTAATCGGGTGATTAAACTTCTGCCCCGAAAAGCAGTAGTGCACCTGACCAGTATAATAAATGCAATTTTAAGATTTCACTATTTTCCTTCCACCTGAAAACTGGCTGACGTACTTCCTATACATAAGCCAGGCAAAGACCCACACCTACCGCAAAATTATCGTCCAATCAGTCTTATCTCAAATCTGGGTAAGGTTGCAGAGCAGGTCATCCTCTCATGACTCCAAACCTCAGTAAATGACCTAAACATCCTCCCTAAAGAACAGTTTGGTCTCAGGCAACACCATAGTACTACCCAGCAAATCCACAGAATTGTGGAATACATCACCACCAGCTACAACTGGCATCAATGCACAGGCGCTGTTTTCCTAGACTTATCCAAAGCATTTGACAAAATCTGGCACTTTGGACTCCTGCACAAACTTATCTCAGCCGGTACCGCACGAAAAATGGTTCACTTAATCCATTCATATCTTCAGAATAGATCAATGCAAGTAAAAATCAACGGTTCTACATCCTCCCACCGCCACATCTTTGCTGGAGTGCCGCAGGGATCTCTACTGGCTCCATTGCTGTTCTCTATATACATGTCAGACATCCCGCACAATCCGATGACTTCCATTTTGGCCCTGTATGCAGACGATACGGCAATACTAACCAGATCTCTCAGACCCCATTTCATTACCAAAAGCTTCAAGACAACCTTCTAAAGCTGGAGGGTTGGTTCTCCAAGTGGAGATTGGAAGTCAACCCCCAGAAAAGCTCAGCCGTTCTTTTCTCAAAAAGGTCAATGTCTCCTGTAGGAGATATGTTACTATTCAATACTAAAATTCCCTGTTAGACAGAAACAAATTACCTGGGTGTAATTCTCTACAAAAAGCTATCTTTCAACCAGCATCAAATCTACGTGCACAAAGGCATCTAAAGCCATAGCTCAGATCTATCCGCTAATTAATAGAAATAGCAAGCTCAGCAACAGAATCAAATTGCAACTATACCAGATGACGATTCGTCCTATAATCACCTGTGCCTCTCCGGTCTGGAGCCACACCTCTAATGCTAACATTATCAAAATCAGCGAGTGCAGAATAAGTGCTTGAGAATGATTCTGAACGCCCCGTGGTATCTTAGAAACAATCAACTCCATAGAGACACAAATATTCCCTATATTTTCTCTTTTCTACAATCCTTAGCAACCAAGTTTTTCCTAAAGACGTCCACACATCCCAACGATTTGGTTCAGCAAGCTGCAGCATGCGATCCAACGGACATATTCAAATATAGAAGACCAAAAGCTATATTAGCCTCCTTTAGTGATGCATAATCTCCATGCCCATTCAGGGCGAGCAATCTGCTCATAAATTTTACCTTCACTCTAACCACAACAGATAGCGGGGAATATGAAAAGCATCTTGCTTCACCCCTAAAGACATAAATGTCAATTGTCAATTGTCAACCTTGGTATTTAGGGTCTAGCTGCTCACTGGGGAGACCTCAAAAAAGGTTGAAACCGGTCTGGGTAGTGACCCCACACATAATGCATTGCAGTATACATCTTCTAGTGAGATGTGCTTTACATTATGGGAAAATACTAAGAATAATGATCAGAGCTTTATCCACCTTTACAATGAGTTGCCCTGGTTTTGTATCATCTTTAGACTTGAACTTTGTTTCAGGCGCAAACTTATTTGTTTGCATACTTGGGATTAGAAGTTAAAATAACCAAGTTTAAAAAATATCTTGGTTATCCTAATATATATATACATATATACATACATACACACACACACACACACATACATATATATACAGGGTGTCCCAAAATTCATGCAAGATTTAAATTTAGCGCCATTTGTGCGGTAAAGTGTTGCCAACGAGAAAAAAAAATAGCGTGACAGCTGACAGTTCAGGGTTATTAAAAATGACCACACACACAGCGAAGAGAGTTCGTTGAATGGATTATGGAACACCAACAAGTGGATGCTTATTTTTCGAACAAGATCATCTTCAGCGATGAGGCTCATTTTCATTTTGATAGATTCGTTAATCGACAAAATTGTCGCATTTGGGGTTCAGAAAATCCTTTACTGTCCTATGATATTTGACCCTTTTTTTGCTGCACAGATACAGCAGACTCTAGTTTTTATATTACGAATTTAATATTTAAAAATAAGTGTTTTATTTTGCAACTATAACTAGTCTGTTTATATATATTGTTGTTTGTCGGGAGTAAGGTTTTAAAATGTGGTCCCCATAGAGAGTGAGGCCCCAGCTTGCGCCTAATGCGCCTTATGGTAAATGCGGCCCTGTACACTGTGTGTACAGGGCCGCATTTACGTGTGTGTGTGTGTGTGTGTGTGAAAGAGAGAGAGAGAGAGTATCAGTGATGTCGCGTGCCCATTTTGACTGAGTGTGCTGTCATGTGGCTTATGCAACCCGTGCTACAAACTTCACGTCAACTGGATTGCATTTTTATTGATGTATGAAAGTTTTAAGAGTGCATACCGCATCAGCGTTCCTTCTACTTGTTCCAATGCAATTAATTATAGGATAACTATGAATACTTTAATTTATCAATTAATTGTAACCAAATCTACATAGAGTGGGGGACAATGTGTTTGCTTTAAGATATATTAGAAAACAATATTGAAGGTGATTGTTATATTTGGTTGATATATTTGAATTACCCAAAAGGTGTAATATAATAGTAAATTTCAAAGAGGAGGTTGAAGCTTACCTCCTTCGACTACACCCATATAATCCGAAAAAGCTCTGGTAGAAAATGGGACATTCAGTAGATCGTCAACACTGTTTCAAATGTAAATATTGGCAAAAAAGTTATGAATTATTTATAGAAAATTACATATTAAAAACCTGTCTATATCGATGTTCTAGACAGGATAACCAATCATAGCCAGTAATATCTGCTGTTAATTTGACTCGCTGCGCAATCTCTACGTCTGTTCAACGTGCTCAAATGTGTCTGTATTACACCCGCGCGTTAATTTTTGATTCCATTTCTATTTTATACCCACAAGATATTTTTACACAACACGACATAGAGACGTTTGAAACAATTTTAACGTCAGGGAAGGCGGAAGCGGGCATGCAGTGCATGCCGGCGTCCCTACGTTGGGGGCGCAGCCGCCAGGGAACGGTTCATAAGTTAATATTTAAGAAACAAAATTTTTATCATAAAAACAAAATAATTCTTACAATGATCAATATTAAAATAAATGAGGCCTTTACACTGAATAAAAATTTTTAAAAAAAATGTATATTGAGGCCTTTTTGATCAGCCGGCTGTTTACAATTTTTCAGCAAAAGCAGGCTAAATGCTTGCCTGCAGAATGTTGTGTCTACTGCAGTCTATCTAAAGTGAAACGGTGAAGGTTTTTTATGTGCAGAATCGAATTTTCGTACAAAACATTTGTTGCTAGTTAACCAGTCATATGGTACGCATCTCAGCAGGGCTACTGACAGTAGCGCAGTGCGAACTATTATTTCGTCTCAGTGTCGTGTTGTGTAAAAATATCTTGTGGGTATAAAATAGAAATGGAATCAAAAATTAAAAAAATGTTATCTGGGGGCACAAAATCGTAAGCGTCATGCTGAGAAAGAAGCAGATGTTAAGAAACAAACTGGGGCTCTTAATAAATTTGTTAAAATATTAAAATATTCTGATGCAGATTATAACCAACTCGATAGATCAGAAATCAGAGTTGAAGAACCGTGCACATCATCCAGTTTGCATGAAGGTACTATTGCAACTATTGAACAAGATAATTGAACATCATTTAAGTGAAAAATAGTTAGGATTTAGTCAACTACAACAAGATTTAGTTGTAGCTGACCACGAAACTAACACATTGTTAGTCTCTGTGAATTTAGAAGATCCAGGTGAACGGGAAATATTGATGAAAAATTACGAGTTGTTTTAATTGAAATGGCGCCTGTTCAAAATAAAAATATAATATATCCCAGAGATACATATGGTCGTAAATTTGGCGACACGTATTATAATAGAAAAATGGAAAACGGGAGCTCGTGCCAAGAAGATGGCTCATTTATTCCGAAACTTTAAATTCTGTTTTTTGCTTTTGTTGCAAACTTGTCGCACCTACTGAATCAACTGAATCACCCACTGAGTCTTGTAGAAGGTTATAACGATTATATATATTCGTTATAACGATCTTGTAGAAGGTTATAACGATTTCTCCAATCGTTATAACCGTTATAACGGTTATAACGATTGGAGAAATGTAAGTACAACTTTACATAGACAGACTTGTTTAACTCACATGAAAAATTTCTTAAAATGGAAGGAACTTGATAAAAATATAAAAAAAACAAAACTACTATTGATTTCCAGACTCGAAGCATGTATGAAATGGAAAAGAAACATTGGACGAGTGTTTTAGAACGCTTGATTGAAATTATAAAATTCCTTGGTTGCCGAAATTTAGCTTTTTGCGGATCATCTGATAAATTATATGAAAGAAATAATGACAGTTTTTTAAAATTAGTCAAACTGTTTGGGAAGTTTGATCCCGTAATGAAAAATCATGTTGAAAGGGCCCTACAACGAAAAAATAGAGTACATTGTTTGAGTAAAGACAGTCAAAATGAAATATTGGAAACTTTAAGTAACGCAATCAGGGATACAATTTAATTATCAATTCGAAAATCTAAATATTATTCCATAATTTTAGACTGCACACCTGATGCAAGTAAAACAAAACAAATGACCATTATTATTCGCTTTGTTTCCTGTGACAATGGAATTGTCAAGATCAGAGAAAACGTTTTAGGTTTAGCAGATATATCAGATTCCACAGGACGTGGTTTATGTGCAACAATAATGGAACAACTGCAAAAATGGAACATTCCCATTGAAGACATGCGAGGTCAAGGGTATGACAATGGGGCAAATATGGGCTCCAAAATTTGCTTTTGAACAAAAATCCTCTAGCTTTTTACGTGCCATGTGCTGCTCATACTCTAAATTTAATCATTAACGATGCAGCCAAAGTGAATGCAGATACAATTAGCTTCTTTGCAATTATTCAAGAAATATACAATTCATTTCATTCTCTTACAAACGTTGGGCAATCCTTTTAAAGTTCGTAAAAAAAATTAACATTGAAACAACCATCAGAAACGCGATGGGAAAGTAAAATTAATGCAATCCCCCCCCTCTACGATATCAGTTAGGAGAAATTTATGATGCACTTTTTGAAATTTTAAATAATGAAAATTTTAATAAAGAAACTCAGCATGAAAAACAAACATTATGTGCTAAAATAAAGGACTACAAATGTATTTGCTCTCTTATAACTTGGTATGATTTACTTAACAGAATAAACCCCGTGGGTAAAATGCTTCAAGACAAATATATGAATATTACACTTGCTTTAGAATCTATCGAAAACTTAAAAATATTCTTACAAGAGTATCGATCAGATACAAATTTTAAAGCAGTTCTAAAAACGGCAAAAGAACTGAGTGAAGAGGTGGGCGGAGAACAAGAATTTAAAACTGGGAAGTCCTACAACGAAAGAAGACACGACAATTTGACTACGAGCGTCATGACGAAACGACACAATCGCCAGAAAATAAATTTAGAGTGAATGTATTTTATACACTTCTAGACGTTGCAATGTGTTCGTTAATAGAACGTTTTGGACAACTAAAAACATATTATGATAATTTCAATTTCTTGTATAGATTACTACAAATTAATACTGATACCATGTGTAGTAATATAGATAATAATACTATGTAGTAATATAGATTACTACAAATTACGAAAAAATTGTGACGATTTAGAGATTCTTTTGAAGGACGGCGACAATAAAAACGTAAATGCAATAGAACTATATGACGAGTTATGTGCTTTCCGGGATATTTTTCGGAAGGATAATTTAAATATTCAAAAGCCTTTTCGATATTCTTAATTTTATTGTGTCCAATAATTTATCTTTCCCTAACTTTTCAATTGCTTTAAGAATACTATTAACCTTAACTGTTAGTGCAGCGAGCAGTGAACGTTCCTTTTCCAAGTTGAAATTGATTAAAACCTACTTAAGAACAAGTATGTCACAAAAAAGACTTGTTAGTTTGGCGTTAACAGCTATTGAAAATGATATATGTGCGGAATTAGACGTTAAGACCATTATTTCTAATTGTGAATATGAAATCAAAAACCTTAAAATTTTAATAAAAAAAAATTCAAGTATATTTATGTAATTTAATTTATTTTCTGTTATTCTGTAAAGATATTATTTATTGAATACTTATTAAATGTTCTAATTATTTCTGAATTATTTTATTATTTTCTCATCTATCTTGAGTTTCTTTTAATTTCCTAAACGATAGTTCCACTTATAAAAATTATTACAAGTTACTAAGAATTTAGTAACTTATAAAATGCAAGAATTTTTTAAACTTTAGTTCAAATAAATTTTAACTTTAATTAAAATTCATTTTAATTTTGTTAGCGATTCGGGTCGGTGAAAAGGCTATGATCCCTGTATCATTATATTCAACGATTAAAGTGAAGTGGCTGTATCAAAATTTGCTTTAACTTTTGAGAATTTTTTGAATATACGCTTTTTTAACGATTATCCTGCCTAGTCAACACTCTCAGTTCGTTACATTTAGCGAACCAACGTGAGGCTGTTCTGTCAAAATTTATTTAAGAAATTTCAAATAATTTAAATTTTTATTATCGTAAAAGAACCACACACTCCCGGATCGTTACAGCGGCGCTTAGATAGAAATTGCATGCGGGTGTCAAAGACCCTAGCGCCGGCTCTGATTAATGGGAATGCGATACAATGTTTAATGTGTAGAAACGTGTCCTCTTCATGACGCATTCGTATATTGTGCTAATTTTAGGAATCATGCGAAGCCAGGAAATAATTTGGGGAGTGTTTAACAGGAATGAACGCAAAAATATAATATCGGTGATATTGCTATTACGTGCGTATGCAGAGCAAACCTAGCACACCCGGAATATTCGGCCCTGGTACACACACACACACACAATGCAAACCGACTTCGAATCCTGAATCGGTTTTGCATTGTAGAGGAGTTCGAAGAAAGAGAGCCATTCACGATGACGTGCAGTGAACGATCAGGGATAGAGCTTGCTATCAAATTACAGAGAGCAGCAAGTACACCATAGGATGGCAATTTACACACACACACAGAGAGAGAGAGAGAGAGAGAGAGAGAGAGAGAGTGTGTGTGTGTGTGTGTGTGTCAGAGCATTTCATCGTTGACACGATGAAATGCTCTGGGAATGTCAAGAACGGCAGAATATTTCTCCAAATCTTCAATGGTTCGTGCCTATTAATGGGGAACGGGCTAATCTAAATAACTGTACTGTATCAATGTTATTAGATAATATGTTCATTAAATGAAAGATGCTTCACGTGAGTAACAGAAAACAATTTCAGTTTATTCGCTATCTTATTCAGGCGTAAATAATGTAAAAAAGCAGCTTAAAATTATAGAGGCCACACAGTATAGAACTAAACTGACAACAGAAGATTAAGTAGACATACAAAACTTTCTCAGCGTTTTTAATTAAAACGAGCACGGCAAATATTATTGGAAGGATTTGACCATGCCCCATACAAATCCGGTATAAACAGGTACTACAGAATACATTACCTCAAGGTCCACTGTCTAGAAAAAAACATCACAGGCTTTTAAGTATATTACACATTCCATCCGTGAAGTAGCAGAAGCAAAAACTATAATCTAAGACTGTTTCATGAACTAAGAGTTCAGATGTATATGGCCTACCGAAATGACAAGGGGAACTCGCATCCAAAATATCTGTCAGCAATTACAACCATACCAGAATTTGTATAAAAGAAGGGAAATGTAGTTTTAATCTAATTGCTTTTGCATCATAGAGAGGCAACCAAAAAACTTAAAGAAAAAGTGGCAAGATACTCGAAGACAAAAATGAATTTTTAACGTGAAATAAACGCTATTGAATAATTCACCATTGAACTTTGCTACAGATGCTTTGTTCCAAAAAGAACCCATTATGTGTAAGTCAAATGGTATACGAGTAGCGTAGGTATACGATTCCAGTTCATGCTAAGTCGTCAATCTTCAGTTTTAAAATATTCTTCCACCACTTGAGCTCTATAGGCGACGGCATAGTCATGCATGAAAAAAAAAAGTCTTGGCCAACTGCATTCCTACAAAATTACACATAAGTTTAAAGGACCTGTTCTAGGTACCTCTGAGCAGTTATGGCCTTCCAATCAAAAACATGAAGAGAGCGCGGACGTTGATTATGATTATGCTCACAATGAGAAAACTGCCTTCACCGGAAGTGTATTGATTTTCTGATGTTGGAGGTACCGCATTCATCGTTCTTTCCGCATGGTCTGGAAAGAACGATGAATCTAAGCAAAGCACGGATTTAAACATCAAAGACAATCATGCAAGGAAACTGGAGGCGTGAGTTAGGTCCTTTGCAGTGATCTTCTGTAACTAACCATAAAGGAAAATAAGATGGTACTCCAGGACAGTCATGCAAGGAAACGGGAGGCGTGTTAGGTCCTTTGCAGCGATCTTCTGTAACTAACCATGAAGGAAAATAAGGTAGTACTCTGAAATGTGTGTATAATATTATGAACTTCTGCAGTTATTAAGCCCTGTAATACCTTAGTTGCTTGCAAGAATAGTCTACGTGATTTAAAGTGAAATTTGGCGTTTTCTCCTCATGATGTGGTCGGTTTCTAAGGCATGATGTGCTAATCCACTATTTGGTTGTCTGTATTTTAATATTCTTTTCTTCTCTAAAGTATACCATACTACCTGTCCGGAATATTGGATATCATTTATTCAGGAGGATATTTTCGATACCTAGAAAGGAAAGAGGATCCTGACGATCTGTGAATTAAATTTAGTTAAAAAATTGTTTGTTTCATTCTTACTATAGGTAGCAGATTTTCCAGAAACTTCGACATGAGATGTGGCATCATGTTCTTAACTGGAGAGTGTAAATAGTATCTTCTACTGGTGTACTGGTGAAATCACTTTTGATTTGATGCATTTATATCTTCATCTGAAAAAATGTATCGCATAGTTGGCATCATCTGCATTATATTTTTGTAATCCATACTGCATATGGACCGCGGACTTTCCCAAGCTGCTTCAGGCTGCCCATAAACAAAATGGTGGTCTGACCTTGGCGGAGAAATTAATCTACTATTATTATTAAATAAACCTACTGCTTAAAGACAGCCCCGAATATCAACGCCAAAACCACAGCCTGTCATTTAGGGAGGTGGGGAGAAGAGAAGAAAAAGCAAGGAGAAACTCTACTCGGCCAAGCATACTCGCAAAACAAAACAAAATAAATGTTACCACATTATAGTTGGTATTCAATGCTTACAAAACTCAGTTTCTCTGGAACTTGCCATCAGTGGTAGTTGGATCAGTGTTTTCACTTTATTTGTGAATACCATATCTCGTATGGAGGAGAAAAGTTTTTTTCCCTCACGGGTACTCGGTTTTCATCCTATATACATGAAAATCGGCCGATCACACACAATTTAAAGACAAAAAAATACTAGTTGTGGTGGTGACCGATAGATAGTGTTATGTGTGATTGACGGATTAAGTAGTGGAGGCTGTGTTGTTAGAGTGGCCTTCCTTGATGAGTCCTTGGAAATGCCATGTAATAATTTCTAAATATCACAAATTTATTTTCAAAAATTCTAGGCGTACATTTCGTATGTAAAGCACGCATGAACTGCGGCTAGTGTAAATCTCAGTTTGAGAATTATGAATTTCTTGGTCCGTTGTGTGAATTTTATGTCCACCAGAAAATGTTCCACTATAGCTCCACTATGCAAATATTCTAGACAAATTTGAGAGAGAGAGAGAGAGAGAGAGAGAGTACTAAATGATTTAAAGACAAAACAAACGTTTCCAACAAATCACAGAATGTCTGTAGTACTTGATCACTTTGTTTTCCCATTTTAACAACACTGCTGGATAAATTAGCAAACACAGGAAAGTGGAACAAGAAAGAGTAGGTTACCAGTTTTTCGCTTTATACACATGGGTTGCTTCAACTAAAACAAAGATGTTTTCAGCAATTTAGCAGACGTTTGTCCGCTAAATCCCACTGAACACAAGAAGAAAAGTCACATTTGTTTTTCAGTTTACTGTAAATGAAAAGATCCGTGATTGACATTTTATATTGCTGGACAACGGTCATGAAATTTTTGTCTCGATGATTTATAATTATTATTATTATATGGATACCTCCATGGAGTCCAAAGACTCATCGCAGATATCCATACATTATATATAATACCTCTCCTTGAAATCACTGACAGACGAAGCATTCCACTTCTTCACTACTCACCAACCAAAAAATCTAATCCTCACAACTTTGTTAAGTGTATCCTTACCCATTTCTTGTTCTTGGCTTCTTGTTCTGCTACCTCTAGCCAAACTGCTGAAATAATTCCCTTGCATCAACCTATAAAACCTTTTTTTGTAATGTAAATGTTTTTATCACACTCCTCTTTATTGCCTATCAACCAACTTCTGCAACCCACAAACTTCCAATCTTTCATCATAGGGCGAATTCACACACCACTCACCCAATAAACTTCCTCGAGAAATCCAGGCAACGCCTTAGCAGTAATTTAGAGGTGGTAATTTTCATCTTATAAACAGGAATGATAACTTCTTTATCTCTGCATGTTAGCATGTCCTTCAATAACCAAGTAATCCTATGAGCTACCTTGGGCACCTTAGCAATATGCTCTTTGAACATTCATCTCTCTGTCCAACATCATGAAGACCCTAGCCTCATCTATATTCTGGAGTACGGTTCCATCAATATGGCACACAGACTGTAATCTTTCAATCCCAAAATGCATAATTTGACACTTTTCCACATTAAACTGAAATACATTATCTTTTGTCCACACTGCAGCTTATAAAATCATCCTGCACGCACTCTACACAGCCTTACGTAACTTTTATGCTCGACTTTGCATCATCAGCAAACAACTGAATATCTTCCTTCATATCATTTCATATATCATTTATTTACAAATTAAACAATGGTCCAAGCACACCCTGGTCACCTACTTTCTCCTGGAAGCTATATAAACATATAATTCCCTGTATATATCTTTCCGTGTAAACATCTACTTCCCCATGCACTATTTTTTAGTCCAGCAGCCAATATTCTTCAACCTCACCAGTTTCATGTCCATATCCATTTGTTCCAATTTGCGGGACAGGATTCCATGAGGTATACTGTCAAACGCCTTAGCAAAATAATTCAGTAGTATTTCAGACAAATATGTTAAATCATATGCTAAAAATTGCCGATGGTGTCATGAAATATAATACTTCTCAATACGGATTGATTATTTTTACTAATACTAATATAGACAATGATTTTCTCAGTATACTTGACTGTTGTAATATATAGCAAAATGCTTTTATTGTATAGTAAACAAAGCTTTTAAAGAATTTAAGTTCACATAAACGAGGAAAGCAAATGTTCTTACCTATGCCTGTCAAATTGTGCATATTTCGACCATTCCTTTGGATTACTTTTGTATGATAGCATTACATCATGTAAATATTCGACATTAATAGCGTCCGATCGAAACACCTTATGCAGTTCTTTGATTAGATCACTTAACGTATTGATTACAGGTAATTTTTCGTTAGGGGAAATAAAGGGCCTAGACCCACTATCTTTCTTATCTAAAACCAAACTTGTAGTATTTTCTAATTGCATCATATTTACACAATATTCTATTCTCTTCAGACGATAACTGTATCCTATACTCCTGCCGGAATGAAACCACTGATGGCTTTCTTAACTTTCTTGAAATGTAGGATTTTTAGGTGCTCACAGTTACGTCAGAGACGAGCCCTCTATTCAATCGCCCAATCAGAAATGCCCAAGATATTCATGAACCTGTACCGATAATAGAGATTTTTTAATGTATTTTAATGCTTAATTCTACATAAACATCTTTATATCCACTGCGATAAATATATGGACATGTGCATTTAATGAGAATAATGAATAGTTCGGCAGAAAAGAGGAATATCTGTTTTGTTTCCTTATATATATCAACTTGGATATTCGCACACGTGTATAAAGAGTTATAAAAGAAGTGAAGAAAGAGGGATTGTGGGATGTTAAGAGAGCCATTATGGCGTTAATTTAGTGTAACGTGTTGTTATCGGCGTCTGATGTTTGCATTATGTATAGGTGACAGTTTTAGGAGGATAATGCTTTTAACTCGTTGACATACAAATTATAACTATAATTTATTATCTCAAAACATGATAAAGGCTATTCTAGTTTTTAATAATCATGGGAAGCCCAGACTTACAAAATTTTACCAATTTTATGTGAGTGTTAATTGTGTTCGTTTTTGCATGCACCTTGTTTATTATATTGAAATGCTTGTGATGCCATCTTCATGAGAATCGTCATATAGTGAAACAAACAAGAGCTTTCCTACCTTCTAGGAAATGTCGCTTTTACCTTTTTTTTCCCCCTTTTTTTTTAATAGTAATGTCCGTTTTAAAATTTAAAATTAGCATTTACCCTTCTTTTGGAATGATACAGTGTATGGTGTTACTTTACCAGTGGTTTAGGATTGAACTACATTATGCCCTATGTTATGCAGAATTCATTAGAGTAGAAAAGTTTCATATATATATATATATATATATCCGTTTCCTCTTATTCTCTATGGTGCATTTTGAAACCTAATTAGAGACATGGTCACATGTAAGCTTAATTATTAACTGAATTTTTATTTGCACACACAAGCTGCTATTTTGTAAGACATGGAAATAGTATATCCACGTGATGTAGTAGTTGGCTCTAGTTTCTTGTAAAAAGGGGACTTTTTTCCTAATGCATACCTTCAGGTGTTGTGGGGATTACAAGATATGATTGCTGGTGCACAGTCTATTAGTAGTAATAGAAATTAATCATTATTAATTTCGTTCCAGATTGGTTTATTATGAAGGTTGCTGTTTTTTATTATTATTTTTTTTAATCTTCAAAAGCATTTATAACTGCATCAGTCCATCTTGGTCATTCTCTTTTTCATCCCCCTCCCCCAACTTTTCTTTCATTCTGTTTGACTGACTATACAATCTTTGGATTTCTGAATACTAATAATGTTGTATTCTACTTTGTTTTTAAAATCGTTTTTCTATTTTTACTTATATTTACTTAGGCACACTCAAATGAAGAGACTTTTTTTGTGATATTTTTTGTTAGAGGTTTCTTTGCCATTCTTGTATGAAGACTGAAGAATTTTATTTCCAGGAACTGAGTTTTTTCATCCTTCAAAACATTCAAGCTGGATTGAGAGCACAATCTGGATTCCAGCCTTTTAATTTGATCCATTTGTAATTCATTGCTATCTTTATGTTTTGGCTAAGTTTGCTGTTGTTCCATATAAATTTATTTAGGTGGCTCCCCCATCATACTACCATTTACTTATTCTGTTAAAATAGTAAACTAAATATGGAAAGAGTCATATTTAGTTTACCATTTTCACTAAAATTGTGCAAAATAGCCAAAACAAACATGTTCTTTTGTGTTTTATTTATATCGCTGGAATACAGTTAATGTTTTCTGTTATCCTTTTTTTTCCTTCATATTTTGCATTTGCCATACTCAGTTTGTTACAATAGTTAAATAATTTGTTTTAACCAGCTTTGAAGGCAGTAGCAGATTTATTTAGGATCACTGATTTTACATTAAGTAACAAACTTTAACTGTTCAAAGTACTCATTGTGAGAGAGCCATTTATTCATACAATACCAATACTTCTTTAAACTCATTCACTGATGAAGCACCCACAACCTAGTCCCAACACCATTGCTAACCACACTCTCATACAACTTCCACTGATGACCACTTGTTCTCTTCCTTCTTGCCACGAACCAAAAACAGTCTTCATTGTCAATCCTATAAAAAAAAACCTTTAACCTTAAAAAAACCTTAAATGTTTCTATCATGTCACCTCCTTTTCATCTGTCTGCTAATTTCTGAAAGCCACAGATTGTCAATCTACTCTTATAGGGAGCATTCCACATACCTGCCACAATTTTTGTCAATCACCTCTGAATCCTGCACAACACTTCATCACCATGGAATCTGGGAATCCTGATCTGTGTGCTGTAGTCCAGATGTGGCCTTATTAAAGCCTTATATAGGAGAACAATAACCTCTCCATCCCTACTTGTGTGTTCTTCAACAACCACATAATCTGATGTGCTGTTTTGGTTACCTTTGCAATATGCCCTGTAAACTTCAACACCCATTCCACAATCACATTCAAGTCCCTGGCCTCATTAGTTTTCAGTTCAGATCCATTGACATAGTACACAGCTTCTGATCTCTTCCCAAAGTACATCATCCTCCTCTTAAACTGGCAGCTATTTACCTTTGCCTACACTGCCAGTCTGTTCAAGTCTTTTCTGCAGGATTCCATGACCTTCATTTACCATTGCTTTTCCCAGTTTAGAATTATCAACAAGCGACTGAATATTTCCTGTTAAATCATTTTGTATGCTCAAGCCAGTGCAATGTCTGAAAGTTGTCGAGCTTTGATTCTTTTCAGAACTGTAATACATATTTTCCTTTTCAATATGATATTAATTTTTATATTGCTCAACACAAAATAATTATTATTACATGACACCTCCAGGGAGTCCAAAGACTGATCGAGGGAGGACTACTATCCACCCAGTACAATGAACCGCAACTACACCAATGCCATCTACTGCACTTCACCCCCACCAGTATTATTACATAAAATCACATAAAAGCATCTATGCCCATGGAGGACCCATAGCCTTTTGACTGGAGAGCAGATACGCTAACTACTCAGCCAACCAGGCTGAGTAGTTAGTGATTGTAATTGCCTGGTTGTAATTGGAGAATTAAGTAGGAAAGATGGCAAGATGTATGTAGTAGAGTAGTACTCTCCTGTGATGAGACCTTGGAGATGTTATATTGTAATAATAATCTATCAGACACCCAGTTTCCAATCTAGTTCATTAACCTGATATCTGACATTGTGTTGCAACTTAAATATCAACTTAGTTTATGCAAAGATAGTAGAACTTTTTTGGAATGAGCAAGTGACTTTAACTTTGTAGGAAATAATGGCATAATGTTCTGTTCTTTCCTTGTTCTAACATATTAATTAGCAAGGTTTTGTAAATCATCATTTGCTGACCAAGCATTCATATAGTTATTTTAAATTGCCATATACAATATTTTTCAGTGTAGTCCTTGCATATTATTACTGTGATGAACTTGTATTTTAGAGGTCTCAGTCATACTTATTGTACTTGTTGAGAGGTATGAAATGGTTGCCCTTACTATTGTGAAACAAAATTACTTAAGCTTGTTTTGGATGAATCATCCAGTCCATGAACTTTGTTCACCTCTCTAAAAACACTTAGCTATATAGTTCGACCACAGAAGTGAGAGCTGATGGCCAACTAACTTCATATATCAAACAAGCTGAAAGAGAAGATCTAACTTAGAAATGAATGAATTTTCTCTCTCTCTCTCTCTATGGGGGTGGGGAGATTTTTCTAAGAATTCTCTATTTTTAATTTATTTTTGATTGAATATAATTAAATTAGATTTGACTTGCATCACATTTACAAGGCTAGATAAAATAGGATTTTAAAGAAGTGAGAGCTCTCGTTGGCAGACTGCCAAGAAGAGTCAATTCATGTTGAAGGGGAGAAAGAAATAAGGCTATGTATGAATTGGTCACAAACGCAAGGTCACGACGTGCTTTATACGTAAAATTTCCCAACTGTTATACAAGCAAAATAGTTACCACTTTAAAAACTACAATGATCATAAAAGAGAGAAGTTAATTTTCCGACATGTAATAATAAACACTCATCTCACAATAGGGATTGATTACCCTATTATCGGAATGAATTCTCCTTCTTTTGACATGCGCAGAAGGGTCTCATATCTGTGCGTGTTCTATATCACAGCAGTAAGGAATTCTGATTTTTGTCTCAGAATATGAACATAGGATTTTCCTGAAGTTTCTAATATTTGATTACAAACTAGTAAAAAAAAAAATTCAATTCTAGAGTTAGTAAGTTCCATTGTTAAAGATAACATTCAAGCAGTTAAAGTTGTTTAAATAAATTCAAATCTCTTTCAAGATTCTTTATATCCACCCTTTAGTTAGATAGTTTGACTTCCCAAATACTATAAGAAGAGGATGTATACTATAGTATACTTATGTATACTATAAGAAGAGGATTCATCTGTCAGTGCTGCAATACTATGAGATTGCACAATACCCAAATAATTAAGACTGGTTTTATGGCAATTTCAAGCTTATACAATCTATTCAAAATCCTTCTGTGAAGTGCCAATATCTGCTTAATGCTTCATTGTTATCTCCATTCTTAACTCCTGGAGATATGCAAACAATTGCTCATCTCCAGTTAAACCCATTGCAATATTACTGTTCATGTTAAACAACAGTGGCTCCAACCCCTGCAGCACTACTTTCAGGAGCTTTGCTCTTTCAGGATGTCATACTCCCAGGTACAACTTACTGATATCTGTTGGACAGCCAATCACATATTCAAATCCGCTATATAATCCTATCTGTTCATTTAGTTACCAACGTCTCAATTTGCAATCTGTCAAGTCTTTATCAAAATATACTACTGTATGTGCATCTCTTGTCCAATGCATTTGTTACCTCATTGTTATGGTTGGCAATAAGGTAACATGGCCAACCAACACAGAGAATACTGCTATCTGTATCCTAGCTCCAACTTTAACCAGAACTCCATACACATATGACCCATAATGTGTAGCTGCAACCTTCTTACCACCTTTGTGAGGTTTAACAATTTATTACCCTCTTTCATTCCTTTAGAACTTGTGCTATTTGTAAGATGTTGAACAAGTAGGTTATGGCTGCTGCTAACTTCCTGTAACATTGCCTTTAGATATACGGTGATATGTCATCAAGTCCTTATTTGCCTTATCCAAGATAAAGTTTATTTAATTGTTATTGCTTAATTTTAACTTCTCATATCACACCGATAAGGATGAAATATATTGATGAATTGCTCACTGAATACCTTGATTTTGTCTCAGTGGTTATCGATCTACCATTTTCCTACATTAACATAATCTTTCATCTTCTAATTATGACATAATGAAAGAACTCTAGTTTTTCGCCTGATTTGCTAAGTTCTGCTTGTGCTGAACTTTTGCTCTTTAACTAAGTCATCTTCCTAGCCTGTTTTTTATACCCCTCATGCAACTGATAATTTCCATTATTCATCTTATGTTGCCTGTCATTTCATTCTCCTCAGTTTTTCATGCTTAATCCCCTTTTCATCCATTTGATATCTTTTATTCATCATTTTGACCTTCAGAATACATTCACATATTAATGCTGTTAAAAGTTACTACAGGTCGAATAGCCAACCTCTCTTAAATGGGATTAACATACATGAAAAATAAATAAATAAATAAAATAAAAAGCTCGAGTAGCACATCCAACTTTCCATGATGTCTTCACAGAAATCTTCATGTATTTGGCACTACCCAGGTGATCACTTGCCAACTGCAGAGAAATATATCATGTTGGAGGCTTAATAGATTTTTTACAACACTCAAAAAGAATTAAAATAGAATTTAATACTTCCTATATTTCGTCCTAGTCACTAGGACATCTACAGGGATTACAAAAATAATTAATGTAACATATACACAAATAACAAACAATACTAAGCCCAACCACATGGGTGACACTAAAGTCCTATCTAGGTAAAGCGCCCTCTAAGGGCAGTAGTAGGTGGCCTGGAATGTAAGTGGGAACTCTGGTGATGAGTGTTTCCCAAATCTTCGGAAGCTTAATGCAACCGTATTTATTGAGATTTGGTTGGTTTCTGAGAGCTGCTGCTGCTTCTAAGAAAAGTCTCTCTTTCTTGAATTTGCTGTGGTGGAGCATGGTGGTTTTCTTCCATGATACCCTGTGGGTGTTGTCCAAAACATGGTCAGCCAAGCCTGAATTGCCATAGTTGTTTGAAGATGTAAGACGTGTTCCTCTAGACGGATGGATGCTGATCTGCCTGTCTGTCCAAATTACGCCAGCTTACAGGAACAGGGTACTTTGTAAACTCCAGGCAGAGAGAGAGAGGAGGGAGCCGATCTTTCATAGAACGGATAAGGGTAGCAAGTTTGCAGTGGGGCTTATATGCTGTGTGTAGGTTGTACTGTTTTAGTATCTTGGCTATTTTTTCGGATGTGCTACGGATGTAGGGTATGGTGATGGCATTTTTAAAATCTTGTTGACGAGAAGGACGGGGAATGGGGGAGGAGTTGATTATTTTTTTGATACTGTGATCGCTGTAGCCATTGGAGAGGAAAGTGCTGTGTATGTGGTTAAGCTCAGTAGTGAGGACGGTTCCACTGGAACAAAGATTGTAGGCTCTCTTGGTAAGAGTTTTAATAATGCCATATTGTTGAGAGGGGTGGTGGTGGGAGAGTTTGTGAATGTATCCGCCTGTGTGTGTGAGTTTTCTGTATACGGTGAAGGTAAGTGTATTATTAGGCAGGCGTGTGACTAAGGTGTCTAGGAAGGGTAAACAATTGTTCTTTTCCTTTTCCATAGTGAACTGGATTCTTGGATGTAGACTATTGAGATGACTGAGGAAGGAGTCTAGCGTGTCTGGGCCATGAGGCCAAATAGAGAACACATCATCTACATATCTTAGCCAGATAGAAGGTTTGAGTGGGGCTGAGTCTATGGCTCGTTTTTCGAAATCTTCCATATAGAAATTGGCAAGGGGGGATGAGAGGGGGGAACCCATGGCAGTTCCCTCTATCTGTTTGTAGATTTTGTTGTTCCAAGCAAAATACCCAGAGTTAATGGCAAAGGAAAAGAGATCTAAGATGTCAAGTCAAATAGCCAAGATACTAAAGCAGTACAACCTACACACAACACGTAAGCCCCACCGCAAACTTTCTACCCTTATCCGTTCTACGAAAGATCAGCTCCCTCCTCTCTCTCTGCCTGGAGTTTACAAAGTACCCTGTTCCTGTAAGCTGGTGTACTTTCGACAGACAGACAGATCAGCATCCATCTGTCTAGAGGAACGCAAGTCTTACATCTTCAAACACAACTATGGCCATTCAGGCTTGGCTGACCATGTTTTGGACACCACCCACAGGGTATCATGGAAGAAAACCACCATGCTCCACCACAGCAAATTCAGGAAAGAGAGACTTTTCTTAGAAGCAGCAGCAGCTCTCAAAAACCAACCAAATCTAAATAAATACGGTTGCATTAAGCTTCCGAAGATTTGGGAAACACTCATCACCAGAGTTCCCACCTTGCATTCCAGGCCACCTACTACTGCCCTTAGAGGGCGCTCTACCTAGATAGGACTTTAGTGTCACCCATGTGGTTGGGCTTAGTATTGTTTGTTATTTGTGTATGTGTTACATTAATTGTTTTTGTAATCCCCGTAGATGTCCTAGTGACCAGGACGAAATATAGGAAGTATTAAATGCTATTTTAATTCTTTTTGAGTGTTGTAAAAAATCTATTAAGCCTCCAACATGATGTCCTCACAGCACTTAAGCCTCTACACACGCAGAGAAATATACTACAGCAATCCCTCGATTAATGCGGCTAATTCGTTCTTTAAAACAGGCGCATTAATCAAAAACGCACTAATCGAATATAATAACCTATGGGAGAAAGTATAATTTGTTCCTCAAATTTCTTTGTACCTCTTTTTTTTTTTATAAAAGAATTAGGGTATATCTCAGGACCTAGTTTAAGGAAAACCATGAAGCTGATAGACAATATAACATATTCAGAGTATCAATTTATTATTCTGCTTCTTAACAAAGAATTGAGCCAATGTAGTTTGGCAGGCATTCTGTTTCTTGCATACAACTGACGGTATGGCCCTATTGCCTCTTTTACTCTTCGGCAAATTTTACTGCTTCTGTCTTCATCAGGGCCAGCCTCTAAGCATTGAACATTTTCAAATTGTTTCTGTGAAATCTTTTTGGGCTTGTCAGTGATTAAATTTTCTTCAGGATCTTCCCACTGTGCATCTAAATTTTACGGAGCGGAATCACCTAATTTCTCAGAATGAGATTTAATTAACTTAGATTCATTTGAAAAGCCTCTAAAATAATTTTGCACAATGTGGAAGAATGTGATTTTAAACGGCTTGCATTTTGCCAGTAGATATGTCATTCAACTTTGAAACTTTATAACCAGGCTGAGATTGCTCTGATTTGGCCAGAAAAGTCTTGGAAAGCATTCACTTCCAAAAAAGGCTGGTTTCATTGACATTAAATATTTGTTAGTCACAATAGTTCCCTCCCCCCTCTTCTTCCACAATTTTCTTCAAATTCTCTGGATAATTTGTGGCCACCTCGTTATCTGCACTTGCAGCTTCGCCTGTGATTCAAACATTATGTAGGCTATTTCTCTTTTTTGAAACCCTCAAACCATCCAGCACTAGTGTGGAATTCTTCTTTTTTTCCATCATTGAATACTCTTTTCTTTCAAGGTTCCAAGAAGACTTAATGCTTTTGATTTAATAAAGTCATTGTTTAGCAGGATCCATTTTTGGTTACAATCCCGGATCCATGTAGAAAGAAGTTTCTCTAATTCAGTCATTATAATACTTTGATTTCGAGTGGTCTGCATGCATGATGAACTTGAAGCCGGCTTACGTTTCTCTTTGTATTCAGCAACTTTGCTTAAAATTGCTATTATAGTTGATTCACCCATTTTTGTGTTCTTGTCCTATCTTTGCTCTGCACTCGCCATGTTCATTTTTCCTTATTCCAAGTTTTTCTTCCAATAAGATTACTTTTCGAATCATTTTCACACTTCCATTTTTTTGCTCACTGATTCTTTTACTCATGATGAAAATACTTTAAATTAAAAAATTAAGGAAAACATTTGCAAAGGAGGGACGAGATATGATCATCAAAAAGCTCTGTAATTAGCAGATGAATTACATTTTGACAGTAAATTTGGAACACAGTGTACATGGAAATAATTTAGTATGGCATTAAAATTCACTTTGTGAAATGTTTTTAATCTGTAACTAAATTATTGCATCCTGGTTAGTGGTTTTTTAAAATAGTTAGCCATAACAGAGAGAGAAATTTTTTCAAATCTGTAACATTATTTTTAAGATGTATATAGGCACTAATCGAATTTGGGTATAGATAAAAAATGACGCACTAATCAGGGGCGCATTAATCGAGGGATTGCTGTATTTCATTCACAAATATTCAAATCTTTTGATGAAATGATCAGCACTAAGGCTTATGACCCTCATATATCATCTGTTACATATATACAAGATAATTTTTAAAAAAATTCATTTTCCTTATTCAGAAATACTATCTCTTCTTTCAACCTATGTTACCCTAATTAACATCACCTATAACAATCACCTTTCCATTGTTCATCATCACCATCCCCCACATTCCCTGTCCTATAGCAACATATAACTAAATATATCTGCTTATGAATTTCCACCCCACATCATATTGCCTCAGAACCATTTCCCCTATTTCCCCTTTGCATCAACACCTTTTGCAGACAATTGCCCTGCTATTGTCACTCGTCCCTCTTGTCCTTTCTACCCTCATGAAAAACCTTGTGCCTATCCATACCTATTCCCATCAGGATATCATCCAGCCATTTTTTCCAACAGTTTTCAGGCAATCTCAATCAGTGAGTTTGTTTGCCTGAATAAACACAGTTCACTGTGTTTATTTACACAGCACTTCACTTTAATATTTATAACTAGTTCTACATGCTACCTGTTTGCTGCAATTTCACTGCACCCACCCAATCCCAATCACTTATCACCACTTACCCCATATACATGCCAGGTCATCTCTTCCTGTGCTGATGATCACCCTCCATATTCACTACTGTTTCTA
Organism: Typopeltis vanoorti; assembly: GCF_054136105.1. Taxonomy (NCBI): domain Eukaryota; kingdom Metazoa; phylum Arthropoda; class Arachnida; order Uropygi; family Thelyphonidae; genus Typopeltis; species Typopeltis vanoorti. Next base: position 9,215,590 of record NC_143559.1, read on the forward strand.
TCATCTACCCTCCTTATGTTTTGCTATCCAGCTTGCATTCCTGTTCTCTCACCTTCACGCTCCATTCAAGCACTATTATCTCACCTATTCTACTCTCCTGATCTTTCTCATGACCTCTTACTTCCTTTGTTCTCTTGTTCACATCACTCATTACACCTTGTTCTAGCAACAATCTCTCCAGTGGACTCTCACCAAATCCCTTGAATTCATTCCACACATTTTAGGACCTCCCTTGATGAATAAGGATTCCATGGAGTAGCCCATAATAATAATAATTAACAAACTGCATTCCTTTCTTCACACACACAGCTCTGCCAACATCACATTTATGATTCTTGCACACTGTCTCAGTTCCTCATTACTTTGCAACACACTGACAACCTGATCCCACACTGTTATTCACTTTCCTCAATAACTTCTTGATATCTATCCTCACATTTTCCTGCTCTACAAACTTTTGTTTCCACAACGATTAGCTCTTTCACTCATTTACTTCTCGTATCCAAAGCATCAAACACCCTGTTCAATCCGTCCTCCTAGAAAACAGACCTTGTGGACCCTCACATTCATATAATACTTTTAAAATGGAATCTCCACACATTGCCATTCTGGAATCATTCCCTATCTCTTTTTCTCTACTTTCCTTCATTCTGTCCTTTTGCACTTATTTATTACTTTGTCAGATGGCTGATATTATGCACTATATTCCTTATCTCATTTCTCATTCTTCAGATCTGACTCTTTCATTCTCGAAATTATACTTGCTCTTGTTTCTTCATTTGTCATCTGGACACTCAAGTTTTTTGTCCTGTAAAATAAGCAGACAGCCAAAAAACACACACACAACTTAGTTGACAGCCATAGTATGCTTCACAGATAGTGAAGTGCTATCAGAGTATTAAAAAGCTTTGAAAAAAGCCAAGTTACTCAACCATGACATGCCATTGACTCCAACATTCAAGGAAAAATGGAATTTTGGTTGAAAAATAAGTTTTAATATGTTCAGTATTTGCCAACTCCATGGATACTTCTGCCCACAAAGTGCAGATTTAGGTGAGTATTGATCTTGCTGTCCCATACTAGATATCTCTGAATGCTTAATTTGAAGTTTGAAATGACAAACAAGTTCTATGTGTGGTGTGGAGAGCAGAGTTTTTATATTTAAAAAAAAAAGTAATACCTTGCACTTGATATTAAGAGTACATTTTTACATTATCTAGCACTATTTTCACTGATCACTAATTAAGAAAAGCCTATGCTGCTACTTAAGGCTCCAAAAGTATACATAGCTATTAATGGGATGTTTTATTTTTTTCCATGGTGCTTAAGTATCAACTTGTCACAATAGCCTGTCCAGATTCTTTTGCAAAATCCAAAAATATCAGTTAGTTACTCTTGTTACCTTATAAAATGTCACCAAATTATTAAAAAGGCATCTTTTATCGCATTCATTTGACTTCTACAAAGGTTTTAATCCTCATCAAACGTACTTGGGTCATATGAGCCTGTGCTAATTTTTTTTTGAAATCTTAACCAGTGAAAACATGTATCAGTTTTAATTCTGCCTTTATGCAGTGGTACTATATTATCTTTACTCCACTTCTTAAAGACTTCACCACTTGTGCAAGACTTTCACAACTTGGTCAGTGGCACTGTCACTTTTAAACTTCTTTGAAACAATTCATTCAGTCCCACCACCATATGGATATCTCTATACTTAATATTCCAGATACATCCTTTTTGTGTGCACTTATGCCTCTTCAATCTCTTTAAAAATAATGCCTACTCTACCACTAACCTGATAATCATTAAACATTTCTACTGTTATCTGCACCCTCTTTCTGCTTACCACAAAGGGAAAACAACCTTCGATATGCAATTCCTATTTGATTGCTGTCATCATTCATTTCACTCCAAACCTATTTAATCCTCTCATCCTAAATATAAAATTTGTAACAGTTGTCATCAGATATTTCTTAACTGGTATGTATGACCTTGCTCTTGGCTGGTTTTTCCTAGCCTATCATAGTTTGTTTCCTTGTTATTCCACATTTATCCCTTTCTTGAAATTTCCATATCCTGCTAATTCACTATATCAAATCCTTATGGATCTTTTTCTCTAGTAGGGGATTGAAATGACATCTTATTCTTATTACATCCTCTGATGCTCTGACTAAATCCAAAATTCTCGATCCTTATGTTTTCCCTTTACATGCTGTTGGGGTAACTGTTCCTTATGAATTCCAGAAATTCATTTTCCTTATTAGAGATAACAAGTCCTCTAATCCTCCAGTGTATTTGTGTAGTTGCAATCTCCCATAATAATTACCTGTGCTAACTTAATTTATTTCAACTCATGCTCATTTTCTTGTATATAGCAACATCTCACCTTCACATCATACACTGCAAGAGCCATTGACAGCATTTCTTTTCTGGTATTGCTAAGTGGAATCACTCGAAATATCCTGTAATGGACTTCCTTATTCACAAGATGGAAATTCTGCTTCATCTCTCATTTGACCTACCGCATCTCACTGCCAATCTGAATGTTGACTGCAGACTATTTGGTGGAGGAGTTTCTGGTATGGCACAGTTTGTCCTGGTTTCCTTACCCTTGATTACAAGGTCTTTGAAATTCCTTTGAAATTTTGGTTGGAAAATTTTTCCAATCAGGTGTGTGTGTGTGTGTATATTTTTTTTTTTTTTGACAAAATGACTATGAAATACTGAACAGTGCTTTTTGGGTGTGCACCTTCCTTGTAACAGTGTTTTGCCCATTCACTGGATACAGATTATTCTGCAATGCTGAAATGTACTCAGATTTGGAATACAAAAATCTATAAAGACTATAAAATGTTTCTTTTCAGACCATTTGTAGAGTCACAGAAGGACAAAATATTTAAATAATATAGTAACTTCCATCTGGTTGGATGAAATGTAAAGGCATTTAGGATACAAATAAGAGGATATCCTTGTAGTTCTTTTTTGTTTACAATTAGTTGATTATAATTCAAAAAATTTGAAGTGATTCAGACTAGTATTCATAATTCCACACTAGCCATATGGAACATAATTGAAATTGATCTCATATTGGAGGCTTAATGGATTGTATACAGCACTCAGAAAGGATTAAAACAAAATTTAACACTTCCTATATATTTTGTCTCAGTAAATGAGACATCTTCAGGGATTACAAAAAAACTAATGTAACATCAAAAACAAATAACACACAATACTAAGCCCAACCATGTGGGTGACACTAAAGTAAGTCCTGTCTAGGTGGAGCGCCCTCTTAGGGTGGTTGTATGTGGCCTGAAATGTCAAGTGGGACCTCTGGTGATAAGCGTTTCCCAAATCTTAGGAAGCTTAATGCAACCACATTTGTTGAGATTTGGTTGGTTCCTGAGAGCTGCTGCTGATTCTAAGAATAGTCTCTCTTTTTTTGAATTTGCTGTGGTGGAGCATGGTGTTTTTTTTTCATGAGATCCTGTGGGGTGTATCCAAGACATGGTCAGCCAAGCCTGACTGACCATAGTTGTGTTTGCAGATGTATGACTTATGTTCCTCCAGGTGGATCTGCCTGTCTGTCCAAAGTATGCCAGTTTACATGAACAGGGTACTTTATAGACTCCAGGCATTGAGAGAGGAGGGAGCTGATCTTTTATAGAGCGGATAAGGGTAGCAAGTTTGCAATGGGGCTTAAATGCTGTGTGTGGGTTGTACTTTTTTAAAATCTCGGCTATTTTTTCGGATGTGCCACAGATGTAGGGTATGGTGATGCCATTTCTAAACCTCTTTCTGAAGATGTTCTTTTCCATTGTAAACTGGATTCTTGGATGTAGGCTGTTGAGATGGCTGAGGAATGAGTCTAATGTGTCTGGGCCATGAGGCTAAATAGAGAACACATTACCTACATATCTTAGCCAGATAGAAGGTTTGAGAGGGGGCTGAGTCTATGGCTCGATTTTCAAATTCTTCCATATTAAAATTGGTGAGGGCAGGGGACCCATGGCAGTTCCCTCTATCTGCTTGTAGATTTTTTTCTTCCAAGAAAAATAACCAGAATTGATTGCAAAGGAAAAGAGATCCAAGATGTCAGAAGGAAAAATGTTTTTTACGAGTGTTAACGTATCAATTAAGGGAATATTGGTAAACAGTGAGAAAGCTTACTAATATGTCTGTGTTATTTAAGGTTAGGTCTGTTCTCTCTGGCATCTCAGAAGCTTCCGCACAGAATTTTAAAAAATAAAAAATAAACATATCAAGAAATTTAACAACCTGGTTAAAACCGGACCGCAACCGCAAATTCAACCACTCCAGACAGTAGTGAACTTATGGTCCAAAAGGCTCAACGACAAAGCCGTTAGTGCCCTTAGCCTTGGCCACAATTTCGCTGTCGCCTAAAGAAGTGCCGGTGCTTGATGTGATGTACAATGTTGAATGCGGTATTTGTCGCTTAGTGTTGGAGATAGCAAATAACATCAGACTTTACATTGTCAGCATCCTCTCCCAGTCTCTGCCTCCAAAAAGTAATTTATCGTCCGCCCAACGCACTGCTCTCATGAAATTACGAAAAGAAAAAAGTATCCTCATCACCGGAGCAGACAAGGGTAAAGCCACTGTCGTTCTTAATACCACGGAATACAATCGAAAAATGGTGATTATCCTCCAAGTTCGCTCCACCTACACCCCACTAGAACATGACCCTGCAAAAACACAAGTTAAGAAATTAAAAAATTTGCTTAAATTATCTTCCTGGCCCGCAGAAATCGCAAAAAAAACTCGAACCTTTCCGTTCCCGTTCCCCCCCCCCCGAATATACGGTTTACCAAAAATCCATAAACCCAATTCGCCACTAAGACCTATAGTAGATGCCACTAACGTACCTTGCTACAAGCTGTCAAAACAGCTGGCCAGCTCTCTGACCACCCCTCACGGGACCTTCCTTATCCTATATAAAAAAACTACCCATTTTAAAACCCTCATAGAAAATCTAACCTTAAATAACAGACATATTAGTAAGCTTTGACATCTCCTCATTGTTTACCAATATTCCCTTAATTGATACGTTAACACTTAAAGAACATTTTTCCTTCTGACATCTTAGATCTCTTTTCCTTTGCCATTAATTCTGGTTATTTTTCTTGGAAGAACAAAATCTACAAGCAGATTGCGGTAACTGCCATGGGTTCCCCGCTCTCAACCCCTCTTGCCAATTTTTTATATGGAAGAATTTGAAAAACCAGCCATAGACTCAGCACCTCTCAAACCTTCTATCTGGCTAAGATATGTAGACGATGTGTTCTCTATTTGGACTCATGGCCCAGACACATTGGACTCTTTTCTCAGTCACCTCAACAGCCTACATCCAAGAATCCAGTTTACAATGGAAAAGGAAAAGAACAATTTTTTACCCTTCCTAGACACCTTAGTTACACGCCTTCCCAACGGTACACTGTCCTTCACTGTATTTAGAAAACCCACACGCACACAGGCAGATACATTCACAAACTCTCTCATCACCACCACTCCGCTCAACAATATGGCATTATTAAAACTCTTACCAAGAGAGCCCGCAATCTTTGTTCCAGTGGAACTACCCTTACAACTGAGCTTGATCGCATACACAACACTTTCCTCTCCAATGGCTACAGTGATCACAGTATTAAAAAAATAATCAAGTCCTCCCCCTCTCCTCAGTCTTCTTTTCAGAAAGAGTTTAGAAATGCCATCACCATACCCTCCATCCGTAGCACATCCGAAAAAATAGCCAAGATTTTAAAAAAAGTACAACCTACACACAGCATTTAAGCCCCACTGCAAACTTGCTACCCTTATCCACTCTACAAAATATCAGCTCTCTCCTCTCTCATTGCCTGGTGTCTATAAAGTACCCTGTTCATGTAAAACTGGTGTACTTTGGACAGACAGGCAGATCCACCTGGAGGAACATAAGTCATACATCCGCAAACACAACTATGGTCAGTCAGGCTTGGCTGACCATGTCTTGGATACACCCCACAGGATCTCATGGAAAAAAACCACCATACTCCACCACAGCAAATTCAAAAAAGAGAGACTATTCTTAGAATCAGCAGCAGCTCTTAGGAACCAACCAAATCTCAACAAATATTGTTGCATTAAGCTTCCTAAGATTTGGGAAACGCTTATCACCAGAGGTCCCACTTTACATTCCAGGCTACATACAACTGCCCTTAGAGGACGCTCCATCTAGATAAGACTTTAGTGTCACCCACATGGTTGGGCTTAGTATTGTGTGTTATTTGTTTTTGATGTTACGTTAGTTTTTTGTAATCCCTGAAGATGTCTCATTTACTGAGACGAAATATATAGGAAGTATTAAATTCTGTTTTAATCCTTTCTGAGTGCTGTATACAATCCATTAAGTCTCCAATATGATGTCCTCGCAGCACTTTAGCCTCAACACACAAATTGATGTTTAGGATTTCTGTTAAAATTCATGACATCTTTAATATCAGTTTTATTTGGTTTCAGTTTTAGTTTGTTGCAGTAAAAATTAGGCAAAACTAAATTATATATCCAAGTATAAGCCGAAAATGGGTTTAGTAATCAAAAAAATGCATTTAACATTTGACACGCTCTTTGTAAAAATCCACAAATATCACTGCTCAGTACATTTTTGTATGTGTTAACGTTGTTACAAACATCATGATAGTTCTTATGAAAACAGCTGAAATATAGTAATTCTTTCTTTCAGTATAAAGAAACTATACTCACATGGGTACAAACTTTATCTTCTCTCCTCCCTTTTTTTTTAAATATGGTATTACTGTAACTAACGAAGTCATCAATCTTTGCTAAAGTTGAGGTATCATACTCTCCTTCTTCACAATGGCTACAATTTTAACAATATCAAAATACTTAACCTTTTTCCAGTCTTCAATCTCTTCTTCTTCTTCTTCTCTCCATAGAGATTACAGTAATATGATCAGTATTTCCTCTCTTTTGGATGTTCCTGAAAAATATAGCCAAAATTTAAAAAAATTCGACACTGCCGTAAAATCCCATTTGAAACTGTCTGCTCATATGGATTTCCCCTAAAAATCCATATGATTTTTGTTTTGTATGAACCTCCTTGTTCTTGCAAGTTAGCCAGCTGTGAATAGACTGAAAGATTTACCAGCACTCACATGAAAAAACATACAAAAGATATCTATGATCATGTCTTGCAAGCCATGTGTTGGAATTGCCTATAGAATCAAATGGAGATGGGAGGAGAGAGTAAAAATCAATTTCATTGTAACAAGGGCTTGTTGTAAGAATCTGCAACTGCTCTTATACACCAGCCTAATTTAATTAAAAGTGGTTCTGTTAAACTCCTCAGTATACAGAAAATGATAATTATTAGGTATGTTGAGTTATGACCAAGGCTTCTGCCAGAACTGCACAGAGGTCATGTCTTCCTAGCCTAGATGCTAGGCTTAAGATCTTAGATTTCACTTCACTTTGTGTGATTCATGTGTATGTTCCAGTTTATATTGCATCTCCCTAAAGATGTCTCTGTAATAGAGATCAAATATTGGAAACAGGAAACTGTTGGTTAATTAAAAAATCTCCATTTTTTAGAATATACTCGTGTGTATACACTCAGCTTTGCATTAGGAACACCCACCTAATAATGCATTGATCCACTTCTCTCTGCAATTACAACTCGCAGACACCTAGGAACATCCCAGAAGGTGTCAAACATCCCCCATAGTAAGTTGACCCATGTCCGTTGTAGCAACTCCGTCAGTTCATACTCATTCCACACAGGAGGATCAGTAGTTCTCACACCCTGTTCTAGCATATCCCACACATGTTCATTTGGGTTACAATTGGAGTTTGGGGGCCAAGGCAATGCAGCAAATTTGTTACCATGTATCTCCAACCATTCAGTAGTTGTACAAGCTTGATGACAAGGTATGTTGTTCTGTTGAAAGACAGCACTGTAGTCGGGGTAGACCTCTTGCAGACATGGATGGAGATGGTCTGCTTGCAGGTCCCTGTAGAATTCACCATTCAGTGTTTGTGGGATGATAACCAACGGGCCTAGGGCATGCCAGAAAAAAGGTCTGCAGACCATAATACCACCACTGTTGACCCCCTCCCCCAAACTATGCAACTAGGGCTTCATTCTGTTTATGCCAAATGCGAACCTGGCCTTCAGCATGGCACAGCAGGAAATGGGACTCATCACTCCAGACAACCTTCTGCCATCTGTCAAGGGTCCAGTGCCAACATTCCTTGGCATTGTTTGTAATGCTTGGCAGCTGTTGAAGCAAGGTATGCCACATGGTGCATGTGGAAATGGGTCGAACTGCCCTGTTGGTGGGTGAGTTGTGTGACTGTTGCACATCACTGAGATACCAGTCATCACATCCTGTGTTCACCTCTAGGATCAACCACATGTGGCTGAAACAGTGTGTGTGCCCTTTTGCCAGATAATTCAAAGTTAATTTAGTCCTGGTACACCCTTGATACATTTGTACAGGAGCAACCAACAAGTGTGGCTGTTTCTGAAATACTGGAACCTGCCCTCCATGCCCCAACTATCTACCAATGATCAAATTGGCTTATGTTACCACGTTTCTACATTACTGGCAAATGTATACTGATTACTCATACAGATGATAGGTGTGCTCATTTATAGCAGCCACATGATGTTGATTTACATATCTCATTATTGTGCCAAATAGGTAAATTGGGACTGGGGGAGTGTTCCTAATACAAAGCTAACTCAGTGTGTGTGTTTTTCTCCCATTTTTTTTTCTTCTCCCTATTTTAGGCAGAGGATATGCAACAACAGATAATCAGAGAAACATTCCAGTTGGTATCAAAAAGAGATGACAATGTGTGCAATTTTTTAGAAGGAGGAAGGCAAGTGATATCTTGATTTTCTTTCTATTGATAATGCTAAAAATATAATGAAGTAGTTGTATTTGTTGCTTGATCTAATCTAAATTATTAGCCTTAAATACAAAATTCCTTAATTATAATTAACAAGTTTGTTGATAATGGATAGAAAAGTACATATATTTTACATTCAGAAAATTATTCCAATAATTTAATCATGAAACTTTTGTATTGCTCTAAATTAAGCATTACCTTTTCTAGAATGCATTGAAAACATATTTTGCTTCAATTTAGAAATATGAACATTTACAAATTGATTTTATCACCATGTTCACAGTACAACTGTTGATGATCATAACATTTTATTCACTCATTCCACTTGTCAAAAGTATTTTAATTAAAAAATATGAATTACTTTTTTTTATTGAAAGAAATCTTTACCCCATGAATGCTATAGGTTTACCTTTCATAGATGGGAGTCAGATAAACACTTGCGATGGTATTTCTCATGATCGATGAATTTTGAGAAGATTTCAGTTGTAAATAAACAAGTTAAATTATCAGTTCATAAGTGCCTTCAAGATGTAAAATGATAGTATTCCACAAATGAGTGTGCATAATAACTAGGGTCCTCTGAATATTGATTTCATGAAATAACGTAAACTGAAATATTAATTATAACTTTAATTCATACTTTTCTATATTTTGGAATTACATTGCTATCAACAGGGATCACAAAAACAATATGTATATGCAGGCACTAACATTGGACAAATAAGGCTCAAGAAACGTCATAAATGGTGTCCCCTAATGGTGCGATTTAGATTCATTAATTCATTTTTCCCTGATATATAGTGTTTTTATGATTACATATTGTTGGGAGGGGGAGTGACAACTGGTGAATGTATCTATCTATATGTGGGTTTTCTGTAAATGGAGAATGCTAGGAATCATCAAGCTGCTTACATGTAATCAGTGTCTAGGAATGAAGACTATTGTTGCTGGATTGGGTGGTCTTGGCTGTTCAGCTGAATATCTGAAGATGAGTACTTCCCAAATTTGGAGCAGTCTCATGCACACAAATTTGTTGAGGTTTTGGAAACTTTCTCAAGGCTGAGTCAGATTCGAGTAATAGCCTCTCATAATTGTATTTGCAGTGGTGTAATAGAGTGGCCTTCTTCCAGTGTATCCTGTGGTGGCTGTCCAAAGCATGATCAGGAAGTCCTGAGTGGCTATAATGGTGGAACCAGATGTAGTCCCTGTGTTCAGAAATTCTGATATTGGCTCCTGTTTGGCAATAGTTAGACAGTCTGCAGCTGCAAGGAACCTGGTAAGTATAGGGGATATGGCTGGTCTTTGGCAGAGCGGGTAAGGGATGCCAATTTTTACGTGGTCTATAAGTGGTTGTAAGGTTGTATTTCCTGAGTATTTTTGTTAGTTTTTTAAATGTGCCCCGAATATATAGAATGGTGATAGATTTTGAGTTATCTCTGGTTTTAAGGTGAATGCAGTTATGGGGTTTAATATTTTTTTGATTTTTTGGAGATTAGCTAAGAAAGTGTTGAGAATATGGTTGAGTTCAGTAGTTAGAGCACTGCTGTCAGAACAGCAGTGCTCTAACTTGTAATTTTGCCCTGTTATGAAGGGTTTTTATAATCCCATATTGTTGCGAGAGGAGGGTGACTGCTGTTGAATGTATTTAGCTGTATGTGTGAGTTTTCTGTAAATGGAGAATGCCAGGGATCCATCAGGATGGCATGTAATTGGAGTGTCTAGGAATGGGAGACTGTTGTTTTCCTTTTCTAAGGTAAACTGGATCCCAGGGTGTTGATTGTTTTGATATGTTAAAATGTTGAACGTATCCAGGCCATTTGGCCAAATGATATATTCTTCATTTGGTCACATGGCCTGGATACATTCAACATTTTAACATATCTAAACAATCAACACCCTGGGATCCAGTTTACCTTAGAAAAGGAAAACAACAACAGTCTTCCATTCCTGGGCACTGAATGGTACATAGCGAGACATGAGCTTATGTTGGGGCAGAGTTTAAGGCTTTTTCTTCAAAGGTTTCCATGAAGAACTTGGCTAGGGGTGGAGAAAATAGGGAACCCACAACTGTTCCCCCCCCCTCCCTGTTTATAGAATTTTCCTTGCCAAATGAAATAGTGAAAATTTATATAGTGACCTGAAAGAGGGTTGAGATATCAGAATGAAATATGGCTTGGATGTGTTTAAGGTGTTTTTGAGCGGGACATTAGTGAATAAAGAGGAGATATCAAAACTGATCATTATATCAATGGGTTGGAATGTAAGGTTTTAGATTATAGAGATAAGCTTGCCTTCTTACTTCAAGATCACTCTATCTACCTTCCTATAGAATGTGATCTCGCCAATGCACAAATCAGAACAATCCATTGACCTTTTTTTTTTTTTTCTAATAAGCGTATGGATTGTTCTGATCTGGATTTGTGACCTGTAGAAGTTACAAACTTGAACCATTTAACACTTAACCATTCCCCCATTATATAGGCCACCAAAAATCTATAAACAAAATTTGCTATTACATCCCATTGTGGGATGGTATTGATTCACCTGTATAAAAATTAGCCAAAGTGCTCGCACGGTATACTGCAACACACCTTCACACATAAACTCAGCCAATTTTAAAGCCAGTAGAGAAAACTTCGCACTCCAACACACTGACATAATAGTCATTTTGATGTACTTCTTTATTCACTACTAATGTCCCACTCAAAGATACCTTAAATTTCATCCAAGACACATTTCCTCCTGATATCTCAACCTTTTTTCAGTTCACCATCAAGCTGTTTAGGTTGGCAAGGAAAATTCTACAAACAGAGGGGACAGCCATGGGTTTCCACACTTTCTCTGCCCCTGGTCAACTTCTTCATGGAGATCTTTGATTTTAAAAAAAAAAAAAAAAAAAAAAAAAAAAAACATGCTATTAACTCTGCCCTACATATTCACTCTCTTGCTGTGCTTCATGGATAATGTGTTCTCCATTTGTCCATATGACCTGAATACACTCAATATATTCTTAAGACATCTAAACAATCAACACCCCAGGATCCAGTTTACCTCAGAAAAAGGGAAATAAGTCTCCCATTATTCCTAGGCACTCTGATTACATACCAACCTGACCATATTCTCAACTCTTTCTTAGCCAATGGCAAGAGCCTTCAAAAAATCAAAAAAAAAAAAAAAAAAAAAAAAAAAAAATTAAAATTAAAATCCTGTAACCCTCCCCCCCCCTCTCCTCCGAGCAGAGATTACTCAAAATCCATCACCATTTCATATACTTAAGGAACATCCGAAAAACTAACCAAAATTCTAAGGAAATACAACCTTGCAACCCCTTGGAGACCACATAAAAAATTGGCATCCCTTATCTGCTTCCACCAAAGACCAGCCACGTCCCCACGTCCCTTGCAGTTGCAAACATCCCACTATGGCCAGATAGGCAGGACAGCCAATATCAGAATTTCTGAACACAAGCCCTGCATCTGGTTTCACAGGCTTAGCTAACTGTTGGGCAGAATAGAATTACCTATGCTATCAACTATATGGCATAGGGGAATATTAGATTTGTGGATTTTAGGTACTCCATAAATACGGGGCAGTTTAACATGAACCAGTTTTTTTTTTTTTTTTGGTCAAGAAGTCACTTTTTTCCTTTGAGACATAGTGTGGTTTCGATGCATAATTTGTTAAGTAGAACTATAGCATAGGATAGGTTTTTTTTTTTTTTTGTCTGTGTCATTACTTTGCCATAACACCCAAATAAGTTCCAAAACTAGTAATCATGATGAATGTAGAGTGCTTTGATGCTGGTTTGAAATCTGGAAAAATATAAGCCAGTTAATAAACATATTTTTTATAAAATACTTTGTTCGGTGGTGTTAATATCATTAAAATAAGTTATGAATAATATTAACACCTAAGCTTGTCTATCTATAGATAGATGGATGGATTTGCAGAGGGGAACTTACAGAGGGGGGGGGGGGAGTTGTAGAGAGTATACCTGTATACTCTTCTTCCTTACCTGTATGGTAAGGAAGACCAAAGCTAATTATGAGAAGAAGCTAACTGATGAGACCAAAAGAAATCCTAAAGAGTTCTTTTGATGTGTGGCAAGTAAAAAGAAGAATGACTTTAAAAAGTGCTGATGGTAGGGAAATGACAGAAGCAAATCAATAGTAGAATTACTGAGTGAATATTTTGTAAGGGTATACCATGTAGGTGGTGATGTTGCAATACTAGTTTTGATATTTACTCATGGTGGAATAGTGGTTGAACAATTGGAAGTACTTCAGTTATTGCATAACCTTAATGTCAACATAGCCATGTGATTAGTGGCATGGTGGCTCATGTAATATGAAAATGTGCAAGGATAAATTATCTCCTCTTAACAAGCTGTTTAATTTAAACTTCAGTACCAGGAAGGTGCCAGTAGAGTGGAATGAAGGCAAAATATTCCAACTGCATAAAGGAGCTTCCAAGAAAGTAACAAATTAGAGGACAGTCAGTATCTCAGGAGTTGTGGTTAAGGTATTGGAAAAATTGGTAAAAGATAAAATTCAGGACTGGGTGGACAGAAATATGATACTCTATAAGGGGCAACATGGCTTGATGAAGGGTGAGCCTTGCTTTCGAATTTGCTGACTTTTTATAATAAAGTGACATTGGAGCTGGATAAATTAAATGGCTACTCGGTAATATGGCTGGACTTTCCAGTGGCATTGAACAGGATTCCACACAGAAGTCTGCAATACAAATGGGGATGGATATGAATCTGGTGATTTAGATTAGAGGGTGGCTGATGCTGATATCAAAGAGTGGTTTATGGAGGAATTGAGTCCAGGAGAAGGCAGGTGACTAGTGTTGTACCACAGGACTCAGTACTTGGGCCTATGTTGTTTAATTTGTATGTCAGTGATATAGAAAATGATTTCACTGAAAATACTCAGTTGTTTGCTGATGATGCAAAACTTGGAAGTGCAGTATGTCAAAGAAAGTGATGTGGAGAACCTGCAGGATGACTTAGACTGGAAGTATGGACAACAATAAATGATTGCCAGTTTAATGTGGCCAAGTGTAAAGTGATGCACCTTAGGAAGTGATCACAAGCTGTGTATTATATTGATAGAACTGAACTGTGGGAAACATGAACTTGGGGTGATTGTGAACAGGGATTTCAAGTTTAGAGAGCATATTTGCAAAGGAAGCCAAAACAGCACATTAGATGAAATGACTGTTGAAGAACAAACTAACAAGTAGGGATAGGGATGTTATTGTTCCCCTTTATAAGACATTGAGGCCACATAAGGTACCAGTCAGGCAAATATGCCACTCGTTAGATGTTAGCCTAGGTATACTTTGCTAGTGGTCACCTAATATGCGGGGATGGAGACAACAGATCTACTTTACGAATATTATCTAGCCAATAATATTTCTTCAAAATTCATCTGGTCAATTTATAAGCCTTCGTTAATGCTATGGCTAATTTTTACCCTCTATAACTACCAGTGTTGAAGCAAATATGTTATCTACTTGTGTATTAGTGATTATACTATGGAGCTTATATATATTAGAGTTATAGTATGACCAATTATGAAAAGTTTACAATAACTATCTCTAATCCAGAGTATTTTAATAATAAAGTGTGACACCTTTTAGCTACTTGTACAGTGGAACCTTGGTTGTCGACCTTAATTCGTTCCCGAAGGTTTAGAAACCGAATTGTTCGAAAACTGAAACCATTTTCCTATAAGAATTAATGTAAAATGGATTAATCCGTTCCCGAATCCCAGATGATTGTTTATTTAAACCTTTACAAGAGTACTTCATGCATAAGATCATATACAAACAATGAAAATGCATAAAATCTTACATAAAAAGAATAAACACAATAAATAGATTAAAAAAAATTAAAATTAACTTCACTTTTAACTATACATACGGAGGAGAGTTGATGGCATAAGCGGAAGGAGGCGAGTCCCTTTCCATAAAAACATTATTTATTTATTTATTTTTGAGTATTGTACATATCGTTGATTTTGCCATGCCGAATTGCATAGCAAGATTCTAGACATGAACGCCATTTTTATGTTTGGATATGATTTCTTTTTTCACCTCTATATTGGGTCTAACAACTTTTCTTTTCGTTTTGCTGCTATCACTATTAATTAAGCCGCCATGGTGGCTTAATTAATAATTTATTAAAAAAAATATTAAAAAAAAGATAATCAAGAAAACTCACTGCAAATTCAAGCAGGTGACTATACTGAACGAACACTGAAGTGTATGTGATGCTTACCCACCTTATAGCTCAGCACGTGGTTGCCATTTGCCTGTTCAAAAAATATGTTCGGGAACCAAATTGTTCGAGAACAGAGACGCTCGACAACAGAGGTTCCGCTGTATATGAAAATGACTTCTGCATTACTTCAACCTTAGTATCACCTCAATTGGAGGTAGTTGAAAAAATAGTATGTGATCATAATATATTACAACGATTATGAATTGTGAGTGAATTTGATCAGTATTCAACTATTTCAGTTTTTTGGAGTTTGTGCAGCATAGAATGATTGAGGCAGTGTTGTTATCTGATGTGTTGTTTTGGTTACTCTAGGTATTTACTTTACTTCAGAAAAGTAGTTGCAATGAAAGTGACTTACTAAGCCTAATTTTTGCTTCTATTACATAGTCATTAGAATTGCCATTGTTGGCTTATATATATTGTAAATAACAGATTAACTATTGTAGTGCCATCATCACCATGAGCAAGGAGGAAGATGATGCTTATATTGAATCGCTCAAAGGGAGGGTGCTCAACATTCTTAAAAAGATTGTAAGAAAATTCGAACACAAGTAGCCCAGCACCCTTAATTTCTGCTCCTTGCCAGGAGAAATTGAGTAGGGCAGAGACATTGCCCAGATGGAGGAGAAGCTGAATTTGGTGATTTCCACTCCATAATATTGATGAGGTCTGTGCATGCAAGAAGCTCTGATGCAGAACCTCCCATGGATTCCTGTATGAAAGATGACACTCAGTTCTGATTCCTCGGCCTCCACCAAAGAGACGGGTGCCACCGATCATCCCCTGGGTAAAGAAAAAAATGGACACCCTTAAGGTCCACTATGACAAACCTACAAATACAATACATCTCAGCTAAGAACATGGATGATGACATCAAAATCCAGCTTGCTACCGTGATGGACTATAGAAAACTGATGAAAGCATTAGATTCAAGTAATATTCAAAACCACACTTTCTCTCTCAGTTCGGAGAGGAATCTGAAAGTAGTCCTCAGAAGTTTTACAGAGGATGTAACTACAGATGAAAAAGAGGCCGACCTCTGCCACCTATTAAGGTCAGTAGGATGACTAGAGCTAACATAAGCCCTATGCCTCTGGTTTTGGTGGAGATCCATAAAGCTTACAAAAATATTTATGATCTCAGTCTATGGGCTCCGGATCATCCCAGAGCCTCTGAGGAAGAAAGCTTCAACTGGACAATGCCACAGGTGTCAAAGAATTGGCCATGCTTAGAGACTCTGCAAGGCAGAGTATAAATGCCTGAAATGTGCCAAGAGCCACCCTGCTAACACCTGCACAAAGCCAAAAACCACCCTGTCCAAACTGTGCAAACTGTGGTGGTCCTCACCCAGCTAACTATAATGGATGTATTCAACACCCGAATAACAGAGTCCGAAATAGACAGTCCTCTCCCTCTATTAGCTCACGAACACCCATACCTCTGGCACCACAGTCTCACAGTGTTCAACGTGTCAAAGTCCCACTGTCACAGTTTGAGGATCCCTAAGAGAATAAGCTACCAATGGCAGGCAAGCACCTATGCAGATGTGGCTCATGCTAAAATGACAACGAAGGAACAGAATCAATCAGCACTGCTATCACACCTGACAACTGTCATTACTGCTGCCTCCCTGGCAAATATGCTACAGGATTTTAGCAGGTCTCCAATCCTTCACCAGCTGCTAAAAAGATTCCTATACGAAACACGATCAGTCCTCTCAGCACTTATTGATGAACAGGAATAAACTAACTCTAGACTCTTGACAGATTGTGGTGTGTGGAATGTCAATGGCCTCAAACACAAGATTATGGAGCTCCAAGAGTTCATTCAGAGATTTCAGCCACACCTTGTTTTGATAAGTGAAACACACCTGAGGCCATTGGACAGCCCCAAAATTAGGGGATATCACCTCTACAGAACTGACAGGCTAAATTACAGAGGTGGTGGCATGGCATGGCAATCTTCATTAAAAAATTATGTCCAACACCATACAGTAAACAACCTCCCCAACCACTAATCTCAAGGTTACTGGCATGGAGGTTCTTACTAGCTCGGCTGGCAGACTGAAAATTTACGCTGCATACAACATTCCACAAAAAACACTACTGCAAGTGGATCTGGATGTCATCCTAGATGCGAGAGCCCATCATTATTGCTGGGGACTAGAACTCCAAACACCTGGCATGGAATTGTAGAGAACCACAAACAACAATGGACACATCCTCACCAACTACACAGGATTTGATTGCGCTCTCATCGCAGACCCCACTGAACCTACTCATCACTGCTGACATCTTGGATATAGCCATCCTGCAAAATGTTAAATTTCAATATATATTGAAATTGACCATGATCCAGTGCTATTACAGCTGGGAATGCAACACAACCTGTCTCACCCCCTCACATTCATATCCTGGGAAAAATTAGCAAAAGCACTCCCAGAGTTCATTGGCCCTGTTCCTCATAAGGTCAAAGCAAGAAATTGAAACAGCAGTCAAAAATTTTACTCGGGAAATTAATGCAGCCATAGTGGCAGTTACCTCTTATTGAACTCACTCCACAACCATTCGGTTACCAGAGGATATTATGAATCTGATCAGAGATAAAAATAAAGCTAGAAAAAGGTTTCACAATACTTGTGCACCTCAAGACAAAAGAATCCTTAACAGATTAAATGGAGCTGTGAGAGACACCCTCAAAGTCCACAGAGATCAACTGTGGAAAGATTAGTTGGCTTCCTTCCCACCTGCAGATCACTCTATTTGGGGACTCTTGAGGAACCTCAGAAACAAAAACAAATCTCCCCTCTACAATCTGACCTGGGCCATGTGCACAGGTCTGATTGTAGAAGGGGAAGCTTATGAAAATTACATTTTAATCACTTGTATAAAATTCATTGTCATGTCAGACATGTACTAATCAAATGGATGTGTTCAACAGAATGTTAACAACAAAAAATCTCCTGGTCCAGATGGCATCACCAAAAAAGTCATTAAACTACTTACCCACAGAGCCATTGTGCACCTTACCAACATAATCAACACGATCGTTAGATTCTGATATTTCCCTTCCCCATGGAAAACTGCTTATATAACCCCCATTCATAAACCAGGCAAAGACTCGCATCTACCACAAAATTGTCCCATTAGCCTGATTTCAAACCTGGAAAAGATTGCCAAAAGGGTCATCCTCACTAGGCTCCAATCCACATTAAATAAACTGAATATCCTCCTAAACGAACAATTTGGATTCTGTCAACATCACAGTACCACTCAACAGATCCATAGACTAACTGAATATATTACCACAGGCTAGAATTGGCATCAACTTACCGGAGCTGTCTTTCTGGACATGGCCAAGACCTTCGATAAGGTGTGGCATTATGGTCTGCTCCAAGCTCATTGCCTTTCACGTCCCACTACAGATAGTACAGTCAATCCAATCATACTTCAGCAACAGATTTATGCAGGTCAAGATAAACTGAACTATATCTACTAAGCACCGCATTCTGGCTGGAGTTCCGCAAGCATCTTTACTGGCCCCAATTCTCTTCTCGATATTTATGGCAGATATTCTTGGCCCTCTATGCTGATGACACAGCGATACTAACCAGATCGCTTTGCCCACACCTAGTCACCAAAAAACTCCAAGAAAACCTACTAATGTTAGAAAAATGGTTCTCCAATTGAAGATTACAAGTAAACCCCTTGAAGAGAATAGCCATGCTCTTCTCCAGAAGAACAGTATCTACAGGGGGCATCTTCCTGGTTAACACCAAAATTCCTTGGAAAACAGAAGTCAAATATCTCTGTACTGCTGGACAAAAGACTAACCTTCAACCACCGCATCAAGGACTTGTGTGCAAAGGCATCAAAAGCCGTTGCTCAGTTCTATCCTCTAATTAACAGAAATAGTAAATTACATTTGAATCAAACAGCTCCTCTACAAACTGATGATTCGCCCTATAATCACATATGCCTCGCCAGCATGGAGCCATACCATTGATACTAATATCCTCGAACTGCAGTGAGTGCAAAACACGTGCCTACGTATGATTCTGAACTCCTCATGGTTTGTTCGAGATGTTCAACTTCATCAAGACACTGACATCCCTTATATCTACTCTTTCCTTCAGTCTCTTGCAGCACAGTATTTCCTAAAAACGTCTACTGGTGCAACAAGCTGCTGTCTATAATAAAACGGATCTCTACAAACACAAAAGACCCAAAGCCGTCCCATTTTCAAGAAATGATTTATGATCCCCTTGCCCTCTCAGGGCAAGCATATTGCTCATAAACTTTTTCCTTCACTGTATCCATTTCAGACAGTGGGGAATATGAAAAGCATCTTGCTTCACCCTTGGAGTCAGTAAAGTTGAAGTTTTCTTTCAGGTGCCTTGCATCCCAAAGAAAAAGGGAAAAAACACTATAGCTCTCTGGAATCACCGCTGTGAACACAAGATGAATGAAGTAGTGCTCAGGTGGATTGAGCACTACTTCATTTGCCTGAGCCGGGCCAGAGGAGATCACGGGTATCGTGTATTGGCGATCACTGCAGATGCTCAGTCATAGATCATGTGTAGTGTGTATTCTCAAATCATCTACTCAACTCCCCCCAAAGATTAAATCCTGAGTGCACCACTGCTTTGGCTGGTATTGCACCCCTTTCAATTTGAAGATATTCATTCTCAGCTGACGAATGAATGATGAGTGCCACCCACTATTTGGCCAGACTACAGTGCCCCAAAGACTAAGATCCTGACATAGCTTCCTGCTATGTCAGGATCTTAGTTAGCAACTGCTGAACCACCTAAAAACCCTCCAGAGACAAGACTTGCAAGAATACTTGCACTATACCCTGAGAATAATACTATTATGCCAACAGCCAAACATCTTCCCAAGTATTCCAGCCCACTTAGACTGGAATATTTGTAAAAGCCTCAACAGACTACGAACAACAGGATGCTGCAAACAAAACTTCATCAAATGGGACTATCTTACTGGACCAGATAATTGTGAGTGTGGGACAACCCAGTCCATGGAACGCCTTCTTTCTTGCCTCCTTCTTCGATCACCTTGCACAAAAGACGACTTTATATCCTGCACAGAAAGAGCAGTTGATTTGCAAAAGATTCCGGAGGAACATCTGACCATATTTATTGTGTATAACTTATGTATAGTTTCTTTTTCCATCATATTTTACTTATTATTCCCTGTATAATTTACCTACTAAATTTAAGCTGTTCTCATTTGTAATGTATCCTAATTTGTTGTATAATGTTGCCAATTACTTACTACCGTACCACTTGTTTGGATACAAAATAAATGTTACAAATCATAATTAATTTTCTGATATGTACCCTCAGAGGGTATACAGTCATGTTATAAAGAAAATTTATATCAGAATCATATTCTGTGCCACATTTTATACAGATGTTCTACTGCTAAATAAACCAAGTACATCTTTGGGACTAATTAATGAAATTGGAAATTGAAATTGAATTGCATTAAAATTTTCACAGTAAGCTTATTTCACAGGATAAACATTTGTCCCTCCCCTCCCCCCAAATAAAATTATGAAAATTGTTTCTTTATGATGCTGTGCAAAGATATATAGAATATATAAATAAGATTCCTTTTTTCAAGAAAAATTCAAAAGTCTGTAAAAATAAACTCAACAGTGAATTATGTGATAATAAAAAGTTAAATTTAATGAAATCTTTCAAAGAAGTATCAATTTTAATTTTAAAAAAGTTAATTATAAAAAAAGAAACTTAATCAGCATGCATAAACGCCCACATGTTCACTTTTTTTAGCTGTTTCAAAAACTTTTCAATTCTAGTTTTGTTTGAAACAAATTAACTGATATCACCATTTCCTTGTTTGTTGCATGTAATGATAACTAGTTAAAGAATTCAAAAATTTATGTTGAATCACTAAAATTTGCTTTTAATAATTCCTGAAATCTTCCAAAATTTCAAAACAAAGCATGTACGTTTGTATATACCATGATTGCAACCTCTTAATTGAGACTATCATGTGGGGAGTTTTTTGCATGTCTTGTTCACTTTAGTGCTTCCACATGATACACCTTGCTTAACACGAAATAAAATGAAGATTTGTTCTTTCTCTCTAACTGAAAACTTCTTATTTAAAAAAGAAAAAAAAAACTCAATAGAAAATGCATTAAAAGTTGGTCAAGGTTTGGTGGGCTTGAAAAAATATATTGAGCATTTATTTCTATTTAACAGTTTTAACATCAATTCTTCTCTTACAGAACAAATTTCTGCCTGATATTATGTCTCTTTGCTCACGTGCTACACTCCATTTACTTCATATACAAAATAATTTTTACCTGAAAAAAAAATACAACTATGGGCTCACCACTACCCCCACCCTGCACCCTCCAACTTTTATATGTAAGGCTTTTGATCAACATGCTTTGCCTTCCTTGGCTTTAAAATCTACAGTTTGGCTTAGATATGTTGACAATTTTTTATCATCTGGCCACATGGCTGCCAAACTGTAAGAACGTTCTTTAGCCACCTGAATAAACAACATGAGCACATACAATTTACCATTGAATTGAAGATAAACATCCAGGAATAGATGCATTGGTCACGTCTTCCCTCGGGGAGTCTTTATCCTTCACTGTCTGCTGCAGAGTGGAAGATCACAGTCTCATAGTCCTTGTCATAGTATCAGCAGAATGCCTCTTCATGTTAGATGATGATGATACAATGTGAAATGGGCCTCCTCTAATGGATCAAGTTTTCTCACACAAGATACAACTGCTCTCTAATTAAACCTCAGATACAGCTACATTTGTGTTGTGAGAACATGCAGCCTTGTCATACTTGTTGCAGCAAGATGATAATTGTCCCTGGCTTGATTATGACAAGTAAGGTACGTTTGCTTTATTTTAAAAAAAAAAAAAGGAAACACTTAGAAAGCAGGTTGTGCCTTTTATGTAATGAACTCTTATGTTAAGATTTTCATCATTTGTTGGTAATTGTGATACTTTTCACTTACCAGTTATATGTAGCCATAAGCATAAATAAATAAACTGTCTGCTGCAAGCCTATATATGCTTGCCGATATATACATACCAACTCTTATCACTACCCTTCACAAAAACTTAGGAGTCATTAATATCTCTGAAAACAAAACTATAACAATTTGCTGTAATGAACACACTCTTAAATCTGCAGAGGTCGCAGCTAATCTGACATATACGAGCAAATTGTTTGATATAAATATTCTTACGCATAGAGATCTACTAGCTACGCATGCATATGCTATGAGTGATATTCTACTGTTTATGCGGTCAGTTTTGGCTTAATACGTGTTATGTAAAGGTTTGTGATATTTGACAGCAAATTGTATCTGAGAGATGCTGTGAACTCCAGTGTCAGTATAGTATTGTTTTTTGTTCAATAATTTCTAGATTGTAATTGAAACGCCAAAAAAAAACAGTTTTTTTTTTTAAAAAAAAGGTTTAGCACATACTAGTGATGAATGTATCTCTCAGATACAGGTGACCTACACTGCAATTTTTTCAACCACGACCTCCACAAGGTTAAACAAAAATTACAAATTATTAGCAATACATTTATAAACAATGGCTATAGCAAAAATACCATCAATAAAGTTCTTCATAAAACTTCATCCAGAAGTGTATATAATATAGATTACAGGAAAACCATAGCTATCTTATACATTAAATTTTCAGATGAAATAACAGAATTCTATACCATTACCATCTATCAAATAAACATATTCAACTCCTCCAAGGATCTCTCCCCCAATGCCCAACCTGGGGTATGTGGAACCATTGCACTTGTCATTACCTTATTATATTGGTGAAACTCTGCACATAATTGTTATCTATAAAAGAATAGAACACAATGACATGTTAAATTTAACGATTCTGTGGAAGCCTTTCAGATCATGCTCTTAATTCTCTACCCCAAATTGATTGGAAAGGTACTTGTTTCATACAATCATGCAGAAAAATGGTATGGATGCAAATTTAAAGAACTCTGAAATTTTGGTCAACCATCCTAATCTAAACAATGGTGGCATAAAAATTACATTAATTTGGATGTCACATATTCAGCTCACTTTAGAAGAAGTGGGCTGAATATGTTCTCTGCAGACATTTACTTGAGGTCTCTAAGCAATGATTTCAGCCCTTGTTTTCATCATATATAATGTTTTGTTCTGATTTCTGGGCAATGATTTGTAACTCTTATTACTCCAAACTGATATTAATAATAACAGGACTCCAGCTTTGTTGTAGTAAGGATTTTTCACCAGAGTTCAGGCCAGTTAGTGTTTACAGTTGACAAATTACTCTGATTCTAGCATACTATATAGATTGTAACATAGCTTGTTTCTTTGTATATATATGTCTATACTCCAGATATTGATGAATGTCAAAACATTGAGTGATTATTTTGGTTTATATTAATCTGAAGTTTTGCTATAACACAGTAGTTGTTTCCATAATTTTTAAAAAAATAAGCCTGTGTAATATACATACAGGGCGTTTCAAAAAGAATGACCAGATTTCAAATAATTATATTTAATAATGAAAATGTGGTACAAAATAAATTACCAAGTATGAAGTAAGGCCGAAAGTTTCACTCAGCACAATTACAAATGCTCAATGTGCCCTCCACTTGCTTTCGAGGTTGCAGAGATATACAATTTTCAAATCGGGACATTCTTTTTGAAACACCCTGTATATTTCATGGCACATCTTGTGGGTTCAGTGCATTTCTTTCATGTACCTACTTGTTGCTAATAGTCATCAAATTTCACTCCTTTTATCCCTGAAAAAAAGCATGTCTCAGAAAATCATGATCATCCAGATGATCCATTATTTTTTTTAATTGGTTACAAAAGAAAAATCACATTAAACAGACACCCACTTTGCTAGCATGCATCCTATACTCCTTTAGGGATGCATATGAACATTAATTTGAGTAAGTCTAAGAACACCAACACAAATAACTTTGCTAAGGTATCCTGGAAAGGAGGTAAAACCACGATAGTTGCCTTGGTCTGTGGATACCATATTTAGGATATATGGATCAGTGGATGGGCTATGCATTGGGCCTTATGTATCTTAGAAACATTTTTAAAATGACAGGTCTGTGATAGTGATGCAAGAACATTTAAGCATTTAAATTTGAGAATACATGGAAATGTTACGAATCACAAGACTATCAAGAATTGCATTCAATTTCAAACTACTGTTTCTGTAGCGAACACAAATTCTTGATAGTTCTTGAACTGTGCAAAAAAATGGAGAATATCAGAAAGGTTAGAGACATCAAGTTGGCTCCATAAATTATCGTGTAGATAGTGTATTAACCTATTGAGCAAGTTTATTTGGTTGATTTGAGAAAAGATTTCTGTTAGAAATTTGTGCACCTCAGTGAATGAACATCCCAATGCAGTTAATCACATGATAATGGCAGTTGAATTTTCAACTATTTTGCTTGTCCAAACAAATGAAACACGAAATACCAGTGTGAAATTGCTGTTACAATTAATCACGTATAACACAATTCCAGTTCCAAAATAAACAGTAATAATGTTGTGCAGGATGTCGGTATTCAGCATTAGTCGACTGCTTACTGTTGCTAAGAGGAAAACAGTATTGTGATTACTTTAACTGCTAATTAACATCATTGTGATAGTTTGGTTTTGCAATATGTGCAACTCCACATACTGCTTGGCAAACATTTTAAGACCGATGTTTGTACATCAAATAATTTAGTCAAACGTTATGGAGACATTTCTTTGGCTGCATTAGTGTTCTCTTCAGATAGTCCCAGCTTATTTTTAGAGACTGCTGCACACTTGAAAGTATCTGTTAAACGTAATTGAGCTTAACCACCTCACCAGCCATTATGGATCAATTACGCATCCTCATATGCTTCGTATCCATCATATATTACAATGTAATATCAATGGTATTACAATTTTAATATGCACTTCGCATCCATTATAACTGATGTCTATAGATGTCTTGGCTGTTAGCATGGTTAAACCACACTGTAGAAATAATTAATGCTGTGTTACCTGATTTTGTTTTGCATAATTATAAGTGTTAACAATTGGTTGAGTAATACATCTTTAAAAATGAAGTAGTCTTTTTCCCTATCCTGTGTATTCACATATGCATGCAAATATTTTTAATATAGCAATGGATAGGTTGTTTTGCATATTGATGCATGTTAAAGACATTCATCTTTAAAAAAGGTGAAATTAAAAGATGAAGTTTCGATGTTTTTTCCTTTACCAGTGCCTTCAGAAGAGGTTCTAATTCAAGAGCTGCTTAAATTAAAACAGTCAAAAATTGTGATCACATCTATGAGTTTTCTTAAGGGAAAATTAGGGAAGAGAACAGATGCATCAATTTGCAGAACCATATTGAAAATAAAAATATCACAAGAGACATGATTTTTCAAGAATGCATAAGCAGAGTCACTCAGATGGTATTTATATGGTCTTGGATGATAAACGATTTTAAACAAAAATAGCAGAACAGAAAAATCAGGATGTGTAGGTAGTCAAGATATGGAAGTGCTTTAGAAGACTGAAGTTGTAAGAATTGATGACATCAGAGATAGATAAACAGATGGATTTTGAAGAATTTTTATTGGTCAGAAAATATTCCTGAAGTAGATCTGTTACCTCTATCGCTGCATATTCTCAAACTTGACTAGTGGTATCTATACACTTCTTGTTTTTCCTTTCAATCTTTAAAACCAAAAATTTTTAAACTAAATTTAAACCAAAAAATTACCATTTATGGTTTTCTTAAAAATGCACCACTATAGTTCTCATATCATTTAGCATCTGATATCTCCTTGATGATTACCTTGATGGATCTATGGTTTCAACCAGGATTTCTTCATGACTGCAGGTCGTAAAGAGTCCAGCTATTCCTGGCTTGGGCTTTTCTTCTCCATTTTCTTCCAACTTTCTTAATCATTGGATCTTCCCACCTTAAGGCTGGTCTTCCAGGTTTCCTTTTGGTATCTCTCGGATACCAGTTTGTAACTCTGACTGTCCATCTGTTGTCTCTCATTCTGTCGAGATGTCCTGCCCATCTTCTTTTGCTGTTGTAGATTGTTTTTATTATATCTGTGAGTCCAGACTTCTTCCTGATTTCTGTGTGTCTTACATGGTCTGTTTTGTTTATATTTCATATTCTTCTTTCTATTGCACGTTGAGTTGTTATTAAGCTTTGTTCTTCTTTTAAAGTTGTGTTCCATGTTTCACTGCCATAAGTTAATGCCGGTAAGATGATGTGACTATTGAAAAGATGGGCTCTTATGTCTATATCTATGTTTCGGTTGGTAATTGTTGATTTTATTTTGTTGAAGGCTATCCAAGCAGCTCTTTTTCTCCTTGCTATTTCATTTGATATATCATTATTCATTTTTATGGATTGGCCAAGGTAGTTGTATTCTTCAACTTGTGTGAGATGGTGTGAGATTCTAGAGTGATTGTATGATCTTTACAGTATTTGTTTTGTAAGGGTGTATTTCCAATCCAATTTTTTGGCAGTTTTGGCTTATGTTATTCAGCATTGATTCTAGGAGTTGGGGTGAGTGAGATATTAATACCACATCATCGGCAAATAATAGGATATTTAATATTTCACCATCAATGTTTATTCCATCTTTCATGTCAATTTTTCGGATGATGCTGTCCAGAGTAGATGTGAAGAGATTAGGTGATAAGACATCACCCTGACATACTCCTCTAATTAAGTTAATTTTAATCGGGTGATTGAAAAGGGTGATATTGTTGTGCTTTCTTTGTAGATATCTTTTATGAATTGGATGTATGCTTTTTCTACGCCTTGTTCTATTAAAGCTTGGAATACTGCATTATGCTCAACAGTGTCAAATGCCTTTTTAAAATCTATAAAAAGAAGACAAAGTGGGATCTGGTATTCTCTGCATCTTTCTGTTAGCAGAGTAATTGCTTGAATGTGATCTATTGTTGAAAAGCCTTTTTGAAACCAGCCTGTTCTTTGCAGCTATTTTCATTGATGGAGGTTTGTATTCAGTTTAGGATGATTCTGGCGAATATTTTATGTGTATGCTAATAGACAGATAGGTCTGTAGTTAATGATGTCTTTATTACCTTTTTTATGCAGAAGTATGACCTTTGATGTTTTCCATTCAGTAGGTACTTTCCTTAATTGTATATATCGGGTAAACCTTTCTACTAGAGCTTTAAAGAGTATTTATTCACCCATTTTTAATTCATCAGATTTTATACCGTCAATTCCTGATGATCGGTCATTTTTCATATGGTGGATAGCCATTTTTATTTCTTCAGGTAGGACAGATGGTATTTCCAGATTTTCCAAATTTTCGTCTGGTACTGGAGCTGTGATACTTGTTTAGATGAGTAAAGGTTCTCATAAAACGTTTTACTATTTTTTCCATTTCACCTCTGTTTGTGTGTCTGTTTCCTTGATTGTCTGTGAAGGCTGACGGTAGTGGTTGCTTTAGATTTATTTCTTTTTCTACTTTTTTTAGGCTACTGCAGAGCCTAGCTGCTTCTGCCAATTTTGTTGTTCTATGTATGTTATAGTTGTCTTTGATATTCTGCCTCAGTTGTTTACAAATAATTTTATATTCTAGACGATCTTTTCCTTTATCTTTCAGTATTCTTCTTTTCTTCAGTAGTTCTGTTGTTCTTGCTGATTAGCGTTTCCTGGTCTTAGGAGGAAGTTCATATGAGATTCTTTCTTTGCAGTTAATTAATTTATTGTTAAAGTTTGTTAAATCTTCGTCGATGTCATTTTTTAATTTACAGTCCGTTTCTTCCACCTTTTTTCAAAATTCTTCTGGGTTTATCTGTGTTAAGCATTTTTTATGGTTGGACTGTGCTCGTATGCATTCATTTTTTTTTCTGTATTTTGAGAGTGGCTCTTATTGGACGATGGTCTGAATGAATGTTGCAGTAAGTTTTCCCAATGACTTCGACATTTTTTATTATTCTTTTGCAATCTGTTAGGATGAAATCAATTTCATTTCTTGTCTCTCCATTTGGAGATTGCCAAGTCCATCTTTTTCCAGTTCTCTTTTTAAAGAAACTATTCATAATGTACAGCCTTTCTGCTTCTACAAATTCTGGCAGGAGTTCACCTCGTTCATTTCTTTCCCCTTTCCCTCACAGTCCAATGTATTTTTTTTCAATATATCCTTCAATAAATCCTGTAGCTCCTTGATGATATTCATTATAAAGTGAGTATGGTATGTTATGATATTTTATCAGCTAATGCACATCACTTTTGTAATATTTTATCTTGCCTTAGTTCGACATTAAAAAGAAATCCCATGATTTCTCTATATTAAATCATAAAGTAGTCTGGCAAAATAATTCAGGGTGCTTAAGGGTCAAAGCTGTATAACTGAGAGGAGACCTCCATATAGCCTTTAAAGGAATGCAGAGAACTGACCAGGGCTTCTGACCTAGTGTCCAATCTTCACCTTCTCGTGGTGCACCCTGTTGGGTATCTACCTAGATACTTAACAAACGAGGATGGGCTGGCAATTTGGGATTTAGCCGACCAAATTGTATTCTTATTGGCTTAAACCAATATACAAAATGATGGTACAACATGACAAAATTTCATGCCGGCTGGGGTCACCCGGTTAAATAAGGCCCCCGTTGTTTTCGCCAGGGAACCAGTGCGAACAGTGAAAAGTCAGCCTACTGAAACAAATCTGAAAGCACACCCCAACTCAACATCACTACAGTTAAAGATCGGTACTATCAGCATAAGAAGCATGAATGGCAAAGAAATGGAGCTAGCTGAGGAATTAAAGTACCAGATCG
Source organism: Typopeltis vanoorti (assembly GCF_054136105.1). NCBI lineage: Eukaryota > Metazoa > Arthropoda > Arachnida > Uropygi > Thelyphonidae > Typopeltis > Typopeltis vanoorti. The sequence continues at coordinate 9,244,693 of NC_143559.1, forward strand.
ACATAATAGTGGTGACTGAAACAAAAAAAGACAAACTGGTGAGATCTTTCAGAGCAATAAATACAAAATATTATATTCAGGAAATGACAATCAAGGAAAAGGAGTAGCCACAGTATTCAACATAACATATGAGACTAATCTTCTTGAATGGCAGGCAGTCTCAAGTAGAGTGATGTGGGTTAATATCAGAATGGGGAATTGGACAATGAGACTTATTGGTGCCTATGGTCCCACAGAAGGTTCTACTAAGGTAGAAGTGGAGGAATTTTTTGATGCTTTAGAAAAAGCAACTGACACAATGAAAAAGGAAAAGTTGGTCCTTTTTAGGGATCTAAATAGCAGAGTAGGAAATGATTGTCAGACATACAAAAATATTTTGCGAAAATTGGAGAAAAGAGCAAAGCTTATAATACTGGCAAATACCTATTGGATTTCTGCTCACGACATGGACATGGTTATTATTAACACCATGTTCCAACATTAAAATGTGCACAAATTAACACGGGGAAAAGCAAGGAACAAGAAAAGTCTCATTGACTGTGTTATTGTTGATAGTGATGATAGTTTTCTCTCTGGTGCAGGACACCAGAGTGTACAGAGGATTTGAAACTGGAAGTGATCACTATTTAATCTTGAGCAGGATAAAATTGAATTTCATATTGAAAAGAATAACATGTAAGAAAGTTTTAAAGTGAATAAAAGTTGAGCAGCTCTCAGATGTTAACTGTAGACTAAAATACACAAAGATTATTGAAAAAAAAAAATGAAAGAGTTTGTTTGAGAACAAGAACCAAACCTTGGAGATTCAGTGGCAAGCCTTGAAGAAAACCCTGATTGATTATTCAGCCAGAGTGGCATGTGGTGAGGTAGTCTGCAAGGATAGAAACATCAGAACTCCATGGTGGACACAGGAAGTTAAAGAGGCAGTGAAGGAAACGAAGAAAGCATATCAAATGATCCTGGCAAATAAGTCAGCTTTTTCTCTTAGAGAATGCAGAGACAGATGTAAGAAAGCGAAACACTATAAAACTAGTTAAACAAAAGTTATAGGAGGACTTTGGCAAGAACATAACAGACTGATTTGGAGGAAAATTGTAGTTAGGAAGTTTGTAATGATGTAAATTTTTCATGTAATACTATCATATCCTGTACACTCCTTGAGGGTACATGTCAGGAATTTGATGATGATGAAATAGTCTGGCTAGCAGATCTGGAAAATTATTACAATCTCATCAGAATTTTTCTATTAAATAAACTTTTACTTTTCTGATTATTAGAATATTAATGTATAAGTATTAAAGAGATTGGTACTAGTTGAAAATATTTGGATACTTCTATTTTAAATAATTGTGTATAGAATTATTTCTTTATATTTTCAGATAAAATTATTTGTTTATAATTTAAGAAATTAAGTATTCTCTAGCAGTAATAACTTTCATTTCATTTTTTATTCTTTATAAATATTAGTTATAAGAATTTCTTTTTTTTTTTTATCATTTATAGCTTAATTGGAGGGTCAGACTATAAGCTAATATACCGACATTATGCCACTTTATACTTTGTATTTTGTGTGGATTCTTCAGAAAGTGAGCTGGGAATTTTAGATTTAATTCAGGTAAATTCTTGAAAATTGCTGTATTTTTTTTTTTTTTTTCAATAAGTTATTAAATGAATTTTCTAATATAATTTTCTTTAATACACTACTTATACTGGACACAAGATTATTCTGTTTAACCAAACAGATGTTTAAACTAAAAATAAACTTTCTAAATAATGCAAATGCTGACTTTACATAATCTTTTCAAAAATATTACATAATACTCATTTCATTCTTATGAAGAGGGGGGGTCTCAATTACCTAATAATAGCCCGTTTGAATCCTATCAGTTAGCCGAGGCCGGTGTAAAAACATAAGATAATGTAGCCTGCGTTGATCTCTTAACTGATTTTCTGAAAGTTGACCAAAACATTTTCTAATTTTCTGTTTTTTATTATGCCTTATTAATGCTAGTTCAGAAAAACAAATTCATGTTTGTAAATTTTATTTTTTTACATTTATAGATGAATCACTTTTATTATTGCATGCCATGCCAAGGACTCATCAAAGGAGTGCACTCTACTCTGTGGCTCTTCATCTGCACCACTTACTCTACCAACTACACAAAACATCACTATCATCATTTATGCAACGCCGTCTATGATTATTAAATAACTTAAGGAATTCACAACATATACTGGAATAAAAATTAAAATAAACTTTAAATATACTTCCTATAAATACGGCAACATCATGTTGCCATCTTCATGGGAACATAAGATTAACACACAGGCACTAAAACAGCAAATCAGGTCGAAGAGAATAAACTATTGTTTTTCCTAAAATCCTGATAGTGCTCCCTAGCGGGCTATATTAGGTATTCTTGGGCTGAAGTTCTCATGATGTGTCTCTCCAAAATTTGGGGAAGTCATGCATCCGAATGTGTTTAGGTTTGGCATGTTTTTTAGGGCTGAGGCTGGTTCTAAGAATAATCTTTCAAATTTAAATTTGCTCCGATGTATTACTGTGCTTTCTTCCAACGTATTCTGTGGCATGTATCCAGAGCATGGTCTGCAAGCCCCGAGTGGCTGTACCGGTGAAACCGGATGTAGTTTTTGTGTTCCGAAATTCTGATATTCACTGTCCTGCCTGTTTGGCCAAAGTAGGACAGCTTACAGCTTCAAGGGATCTGGTATACACCAGGTAGGTCTAGGGCAGTGTTTCTCAAACTTCAGATATCTGCGGACCCCTTCTTAAATTTTCATTATTACCAAGTACCCCTAATTAATTAATTCAAAAATAAATTAATTAAAATTAATAAATTAATTTAAAATATTAAAAAATTAAATATCTACTTTACTTGAATTTATATGTTCATGTAAACAAAAAATATGATTTATTTTTATTAGAATAAACTTTATAAAGATACTATAAAGTTTTACTTAATTGGAATAATTTATCATCAATGAGAGGAGTGAAATTGCTTATGGTGAGATAAAATTTCAGCAAAATTTGGCTCTAGTTGTTAATTTCAATCTGAGATGCGGTTCAACATCTATAATGTGATTCCTCTTCTTCGTCTTAATATCTACAAGGGCCAAAAATCCAACTTCGCACAGATATGAACTTGGAAATAGAAAAATGAACCTTAGAGCTTTATCTGTTAATTCAGGAAATTCATTCTGTATTTGTAGCCAAAATGATGATAACGTATTCTCACTGTATTTATTTTTTAGGAAACCATCAGAAACTAGTTCTAAAAGTTGTTGTTCTTCTATTGACGATAGACCCTTTGGCATAAATTTGTTTTTATTGAAAGGGTATCTTATCCACACAATATCAATGTCCAATTTAGGGAAATACTTTTCTAGATTCATTTGTAAGCTTTTTAAATGCTGCATGATAGTAATTTTTACATCATCATCATCAATTTGTTCATTTGAACTTGCGCGCAATTCATGAAGCGATGGAAATGCGTCAAATTCTCCATTACCAACCTGCTTTTGTCATAACTTCATTTTTGCCAATGTGGCATTCTTTATCTTGGACATGAAATATAGAAATTTCCTTGCCTTGTAAAGATAAATTAAGACTATTTAATACAGTAAATATATCTGCCAGGTATGCTAATTGAGTGAGCCATTTCCACTTATGTAAATACTTTTTCAATTCAAACTTTTCATCAAGAAAAACTTGTAGTTCATTCCGAAGTTCAAATAAACGAGTAAGAACTTTTCCACGAGAAAGCCAACAAACATCGGTATGGAAAAGAAGTTGTGTATAGTTGCTTCCCATTTCTTTGCAAAGTTGAGAGAAAAGTCTGGCATTTAGAGTCTGTGTTCACTGGGCATCTTACAGACACCGTATGGTCACTCCAATGCTCGATGATGTTCCACACCAGGACTCGCCATGTAGTCCTGTTGTTTGCCCTTCTGGCAGCCTCAACTCTCTGAAGATCAGTCACTCCACACACACCATCCATCCATCTCATTGATGGTCTACCCCTGCCTCTTTTTACTGGAACTTTACCTTCTATTACTGTTCTGAGAATTCCTCCTTCCATCCTTTCTATGTGTCCAAAATATTTTAATTTTCTTCTGTCAATATCCTTAAGGAGTCTTAAAGTTCTACTAATCTTTTCTAACACCCATTCATTTGTATGCCTTTCAGTATATGATATCCTCAACAGCCTTCTGTAACACCACATCTCAAAAGCAGATATCCGTTTCTTATCTGACTTCTTTAGGTTCCAAGTCTCGCATCCATAAGTTGCTGTTGGAAAAACAACTGCATCCAAAATCCTCAACTTTGTTCCCATGGAGATAGATCCATCCTTCCAGATTTTAGACAGGTCTCTGACTGTTGTTTTAGCCATTCCTAACCTTTTTCTGACATCTTCTGAACAGCAATTCTTCACATTAATAATGGATCCCAGGTACTCAAACTTGCTGACTTCCTCAGTTCTTTCTCCATTAAGATACATTTGTTTCTCAAGAGCTTCTCTGTTTGTTTTTCCTTTGAGAACCATGATCTTTGTCTTGCTAGAATTGAGTTCAAGTCCTCTGTTATTACTGATCTTGTTAACTTTGTCAACAAGATCAGTAATAACAGATCTAGTTCTTCCATGTCATTACAAAGGAGTACTGTATCATCAGCGTACCTCAGATTACTGATCAATCTACCTCCTATCGTAATTCCTGTCCTGAGCTCATCCAATGCTTCATGCATAATGTCCTCTGCATATATACTAAATAAGTGAGGAGAAAGTAAACATTCTTGCCTAACTCCTGTTCCAACTTGAAGCCAGTCAGTCAATCCAACACCTGTTCTTACTGTGGCTTCTTGCTCCTTATACAAGTTGGCTATCAACCTGATAGTGTGTTGAGGAAAACCAATTCTTTTCATCACCTCCCACAGTTTCACATGCTCAACACAGTCAAAAGCTTTAGAGTAGTCTAAGAAACACATTACTAGAGGGAGTCTGAATTCTTTATATTTTTCTATGATATGTCTAAGGCAAAGGATCTGATCTCTGGTGCCCCTACCTTTCCTAAAACCTGCTTGTTCCTCGGGCATCTCTGCCTCAACTTTGGCCTCACTCCTATTTAGGTGTGATCTTTAATAAAATTTTGCTTGCATGAGATATCAAACTAATAGTTCTATAATTCTTACATGCCTTCATATCACCTTGCTTGTGTAGTGGTATGAAAACTGACTTCTTCCAGTCTCTAGGCCATGATCCTGTCTCCCATATCCTTGTAATCAATCTATGAAACACTCTTATCCCTCCATCTCCTGTGGCAATAATTAACTCTGCTGGGATTTCATCTGCACCTGGGGTCTTATTGCTGTTGAACTGCTTAACTGCTCTTTCAACTTCATGCCTAAGTGGAGAAGGTTCCAAATCAAAATTTTCTTGGTGGGAGGACTCCACGTTTTCTTTATCCACTCTGCTGTACAGTTCCTCACAGTATTCTTTCCATCTGTTTTTGATTTCCAACTCTTCTGTTAGTATTGATCCATTCCTGTCTTTGATGACATTCAATTTAGGCTTGAACTTGTGCTTTAAGTCACGAACTAAATAAAACATCCTTTTATAATTATGCCTTCTCATCTGGAACTCTATTTCTTCACATTTATTAGTATAGAACTTTTCCTTTTAGAGGACGGCCTTTAATATAATTTATGATTTTTACAGCTTCATCAAGAACTTTTCTTAGGTCTTCTTTTTTCTTAGACATCATGTGTAGCCAAAGCCTCCCTGTGTATGCAGCAGTGTGTCGACTTTGCATTTGGTGCAACAGCTTGAATCCTTGAAACAAGCCCTTTTTTAGATCCGACCATGGATTTTGCTTCGTCCGTGCTTATTCCAACACAACTTTTCCAATCAAGCTTGTTTTATGCATAAAGGTATTTATGCTGTTGAATATTTCTTCTCCTGTTGTATGTTCTGGCAAGGGTTGGCAATATAAAAGGTCGTCGTGAATTTTTTGATTTTTTTTGTACCTAACGAACACTAGAAGATTTGCAAAATTTGTAATGTCGGTGGATTCATCTACCTGCAATGCATAATAACGACTCTTACGTATATCGGATAACAATGTTTGTTTTATATTTTTAGCCATTTCAGTGATTCTTCGATGATCAGTACTATTTGAAAGACAAATCCTATCAAAAGATCTTTTTGCATTATCCCCAATCATAATTTCCGCTATTATTTTTGCTGCAGGCTTGACCAAAGTTTCACCAGTTGTTTCTGGTGAAACTTTGGTGAAACTCTGCTGCACCACTTTTTGCTATTAATAGCGACACATGATATGAAGCTTCTAAAGCCTTCATGTTTTCACCTCCTGACACAATCGACATTACTTTTTGAGATTCTTTTAAATTTTTTAGTTTATTTTGAAAAACTTCGACAGGTTTGTCCTTGCATTCATTATGTTTTGATTCAAAATGGCGATTTAAATTACATGGTTTCATGCTTTAATTTTTTAAAGTTTCACCGCAAATTACACATAATGGAATAGGTTCCTCTTCATTTCCCCTCCATGAAAATCCACATTTCAAGTAATTTATATCATACTTATGAAGTTTTCTCATCTTCTTCCTAGTTGGTTCTTTAGAGATGTCAGACGACACACACTTATCAATTTCACTTGATCCAGATACAATATCAACATTTTCTTGTTGCTGGCAGCTACTTGTATCTACTATGTTCCTCTCTTTTGCGCATTTTAAAAATCCAGTCTTTAACCAGTGATCCATACTTAAGAATTTGAAAGCTAAAAAAAATTACCATATTTAACGAACAGTCCTTCAACAAATGGCTAGTGAAAGCAGAACTCGAAACAGACAGCAATGGTAGGTCAGTAGAGATAAAGCAGCTATGAAGACGTCCATACGATTGGTGCGGTATTAACAAAAGATCGCGCTACTAATTGACAAAAGCAAGCCAACGGTTCAGTTGAAATGCTAATTCTCTTCAACCGAATTCCTTATATAATTTATAATATCTGAAACACATTCACTATATATTTCTTAGTTTTAACACATTCACTCAAACAAAAATATATGTTGCCGGTGCACCATATGGTTTTGATTGTCTACCATAGCGTTTTATGTGGGAGGGGTCACACAATTCATTAGTTCTGTTTTTACCCAGTTGTCTCTAATCGCACTATTTGTTGAGAAACATATTACACAGCCTGCAGAAGTCTCTGTACCTTATTCAGTGATACAATAGGAATGTTTTACGATCTCAAACTTAAATTTTATTCCATTCGTTAATGATGCATAGCCAAAAATTGCCACAGCCCCCTGAAGACCTTTTCTCAAAGTGTGATACGGGGGGGGGGGGGTCCGCGTATCACACTTTGAGAAACACTGGTCTAGAGGAAGTGGTTGGTCTTTTGTGGAGCAAATAAGGGATGAAACATGCCAAACCTCAACAAATTTGGATGCATGAGACCCCTTCAAATTTGGGATATGTACATCATGAGAACTTCAACCCCCAATGGCCAAGAATACTTAATATAGCCCACTATGGAGCACCATCAGGACTTTAGGAAAAACAGTAGTTTTCTCTCTTTGACATCATTTACTGTTTTAGTGCCTGTGTGCACGTGTCTTAGTCTTATGTTCCCATGAAGATGGTGACGTGACATTGCCGAAATACATGAAGTATATATTAAAGTTTATTTTAATATATATTCCAGTATACGTTGTGAATTCCTTAAGTTATTTAATAATCATGTGCAGCCAATGTATAAGCTTTTCTAAGAATTATAACACCATCTACTGCCCACTACCACCACTATTATTTGTTGTCTGTAAATTGTGTTCTCACAGCTGATTTATCCATATGCAAGATGAAAAATCCCAGTTTCCAGGAGAAAAAACTCGGCTACTTCTATATGAGATTAGCTAACTCACCTTCAGTTGAAGTCTAATCCATATAAAGAATTCTCTCATGATGATGAGAATCAAACTTGGGCCTTTTTTCGAATTGAAGAGCACAACATACTGTTCTCTTCCAATTGCACTAAGGAGGTTCTTCTTCTATGAGAAAGTTTCTAAAGTTATTTCAGGATTACAAAAATAAAATGTTTTTTTTTATTATTATTTTATTTTAGAACTGGCAATTTCTTCACATCAAAATCAAGGTTCATTTTAAATATTAACTTTAATTTGGTATTTTTTGAAGCATGGTATCATATACAACCCAATATCACAATTTGGACAGAAATATCTTGATTAATGCCTTACTTTTCTTTCCACATTTTTGTAAAGTTGAATTTCTTTTCTGGGGAAGGAATGGCATCAGGAAAATAATACGCAGTAAGACTAAAAGGAATTCAACTGATTCCAGGACAACCACAAGAGTTTACATTGATTTCTATTTTCCAGTAAGAAGGTCAGTTAGTTCCATTCTGAAATCACTAGGTTTCTTTGAGTATCCTGATTTTCTATATAGAATGTGCAAATTGCATAGATATACCTCCAAAAGATAGAAAGTATTTTTTTTTATAGTATAAGTTCTCTTTCTTTTTTGATCTAAACTTTCCAGTTAAGTGTTACATCCCAAACCCAGTTAACAGTGTGATCAGTGCGATCAACTCGCTAATTGTATTATTATAATCATCTACAATACAAAAGATGGCAACCGCTTTGTTTCATCCCTCATGTTGTAGCTAAGATTGGCATTCTTTCACGTGAGATAGCTGAGACTCAAGTTATACAAACGTCAAAGGTGTAGCCAGTTCAGCTGAACATTCCTTTAGTGAACAGGCTGGTATTCCATCTATCTCTATAGAAAAATTCTTATCCATGTTATGCAACAGCTCTTCAACCTCATTTTCATGAACCTTTAACTCTTCATCCAATGTAGAAGTCGCACTGTGCACCATGTTACATATACCTGGTTGATATATCTTAGCAAAGTGAGCACTCATTAGCTGAACAATCTCATTAGCTTCTGACACTCAAGTACTATCTGCATTCAATAAAGCTATCCTTCCACATTATTTTTCTTTGACTTGTGGCATAATGATAAAATTCTTTTGGATTGCCTTTAGCTTGCATTTCCAATTTCTTTTCATGCTCAGATTTGCTTTCCTCACGATACTCTTTTTTTAATTTTCTGGCCCGAGCTCTATATATATTTCCTAACTCCTCTCTATCTTATTCTCATGATATTCTTTCCTCATCATCTTCTTCTTGTGGATTTTTTGCTTAATAAGGTTGGACATCAGTCTCACTCCCAACCTATTTATTCTTCGAACACTAGGGATACATTCAGATACTTTAACCCGTTTTTGAAAGATTCCCATGCATTACTGGCATTTTTCCCATTTAGTAACTGATAATGGGGCCAAAGATAGGAAAATACTAAGTTTATCATAATTTCTAGCTTTGTAGTTCAGCATGTAATCTGTTTTAATTGGAAATTCCTCTTCTTTCTTGGCATGAGATTTCTCTTCTACCCAATCAATGTTTGGAAAATTAAAGTCACCCATGAGGCTAAATTTGCAATGCATTTCTTTGTCCCCTGCAACTGAGCCGCTAGGTCTGTAGCAACACCCCACCATATATCTCATTCTGTTAACTTCCACTTCCTACCAGATAGACTCAAACTCACCTCTGCATGGGATTGTCACCATCATTGTTTTCTTGTGTTTCTACCCTAACTGTACTTAAATCATCTGATATCATTAGGAGCACTTTTCCTATGCCTTTCCTATCTCTTCTGTCATTCCTAAAAATAGTATACCCATTACACTTGATCCCACTTACCATATTTGATTCTGATAGACAGGTTTCATTAATGCCAACAATCTTAGGCCATGGTGTATTCAATAAAGCAACGAACTCAACCCCTTTGTTTCTAATGCTCCTGGCATTTTTCTATAGACATAATAAATCACCACCTAGCCTATTCTTATAATTAGATATACAGTTTGTTTGGTCTTGTTCTAGAATTTTCTCTTTTTCCCTCCCCAGACATACTTAAAATATCCAACCCTACAGCATATTTTTCCATCCCTTCGCCACATACATAACCACGTTTGAAGACATTCATATCTTTACCATACCATAGCCGAACTTTCACAACATATTTCCCATTCCTCCCTTGATGATCTAGTTTCCTTGACACACTCTGCATTAGGTCTCATACCAAGAAGTAATTTTTCCAGGCTTCTTCTGATGCCAAATGAATTCAAGTGCAGGCCATCCTTTTTATACAAGTCTTTTCTGCCATCAAACACACCCCACACATCGAAAAACTTGTACCCATATCTTCTACACAGCCTGCAAGTGAAATCATTTGGTATCATTGCCCTCCTTAACTGAGTACTGTCGTATCTGGATAGTAATCCAACAGTTTTTACTCTCTCACATTTCTTTCTCGCTTCTTCCAACACATCTTTCATATCTTCTCTCATACTATATTTGTCACTACTTAAATTATTTCCTACCAGAACTACCATCTCTTTTACTTTTCTTTATTAGTTTTCAATTATGTTTGTCATATTTTTAATTTTCTCTCCCAGGAAACTAGAAGTGGTGACTCCCTTGGCAAGCACAAATTTTAAAATTAAGTCACTACACTGTATGAACTCTTTTTTCTTAGATTTTAGTTGACTTACCTTGTTGTTATTAATATTTTGACTATCATGGTCAGTACTTTCCTGCCTGTGCTTGTTCTGATCCTTTTTCTTATTCTGTCTAAGTTTAGTCAAACGTTTTTCCAATTTCCTGGTAGATTTTCTAATAATTTTTTAATAATAATTATTAGTGACCCTTTTAAGTAAATAGGTAATGTTGCTTGTCTTTCAGGAAAATCAGACCATAATCTAGTAATCTATTCTCCCATGGAGTACAATGCACATAGCCACTCCTACAGATGTGTTGTATGGCATTATACAAATGCCAAGTGGTGGGATGCTCTTTGCAACATTTTTGCTTCGTTTCCTTAGGTGCTGTATTTGTTTCCAACTTTCCCACCGAGGCATATGGAAATAGATAGTGGAATATTTATTGCTTATTCCACACTACGCTACCTGCCCCCAACTAAGCTTTGGTCCTCCAAAAGGTATGCCGAGGGAGTATAAGCAAAGCACCTCAACTAACTCTCATCCCAAACTCCATCTTTATTGCTTATACTAAAGCATAGAATAACTACAAAAAAAAAGTATCATTTCATCCAAAATTGATTTTTAAAAAGTTAAAAGCAGGAAACTTGCATGCTGTCCAAATGGCACTCACATGCCATCTGGATGCAAAAACAGTAAGTAGAATGAAATGATTGTCTTGGTTGGTACAAATGATTTGAGAGGCAAGATATGAGGGAGTATATGTAAAGAAGTTATAGGCAAAACTGAAGAACGAGAAGGTGAAGATTGTAAGTCCTATCACACTATAATAGAGGCGAACTGAGGAGGGCATTGGCAGCCAGTGAGTCTAAATGTAGATTGTGCAGAATGAATGACGTAGGAATTGTTGATCTGTGGTCTGTGTTTGATAGAAACAAAGATTTGTATAATGTTGATGGACTTCATCTAAATGATTTTGGTGTTAGGTGTCTAGAGAGAACTTTGTTCACTGAGCATGCTGAAATGCAAATTCAGGAAAACTGAAATAATTAGGGTGGAAGCAAGTGAGTTTGTGTAAAAGCACCCATGAGACGAGTGAGTGAGAATTACCAAGTGTGGAATCTACTCTCACAAGCAAAAATATTGAATAAATAGTCAATTCAGGAAGTAATGGTGGGTGGAGGACTAAAGGGATGTTGCAGTTTCTATATACTAATGCCAGAAGTATCAGAAACAAGAGGGAGGAGTTTTTGGCATTGTTTAATGCAACCTCACAAAAAGTTATAGGCATTAAGATGGAGTTACAGGGATTGAATGTGAAGGGTTTAGTGTTTTCAGGGAAGATAGTATGGAGGAGTACTGCTGATGATAGCAGATGAATTGCAGCCAAAAATAATAGGAGACAGGCAGGAGGATGGCTGTTTATTTGTAGCAATCTGGTGTGAGATTCAAGCCAGTAAGACAAAATATGCAGTTGGTTGTTGCTATAGGCCAAGGAGTTCCACAGATGATCAAACAATGAGTACAGGTTAAGTGATTATTATGGGGGTCTTCAACTATGGAAATAGGAAGACTGGAAGGAAGGAAGATCACATGGTAGGAAGGAAATAGAATTTATACACATGCTAAGGGACTAGGAGTTGGAGAGTATTAGACCTGGTCATAGGATCAGAAGAGCTATCCATAAGCAAGGTTGCTTCCAATTGGTGAAAGTGACACACAGTCTTGATTTGGGAGATTATAAAACATGAGGAATATTCTGTCAAGAAGGGGTATATGTGGAACTACAAGGCAGGTGATTATGACATGCTTAGGAAGAAGCTTAAAATAAAATACTTGCAGGGTAAGGAAGTAGTGCATCGGATATAGTTGATAAAGGGTCATCTAAATTAAGCAGTATTAAATTATATACCTAGGATAAGAATAGTTAATCAAGTAGGAGTTAGAATAATGGATCATTAAGCACGAGCTTCAGAAGAAGAAAATGCTGTGGAGGGTATATAAAGAGAAAGGTGATCAGCAAACTCATGAACAGTACAAGGCTCAGGCAAGAAAGGTGACCAACATGACAAGGAAGGCAAAATAAATACCATGAGAAGAATCTAGCCAAGCAGGCCAAAGCAAATCCCAAAGAGTCCTTTCGTTATTTGGCAAGTAAGAGGAAGAATGACTATGGAAGATTAACCTTAATGAGTGATGACGGTCACAAGGAGATAGAAGCAGATAAAACAGTTGACTTGCTGAGTGACCACTTTGCAAGGGTATATCATCCTAGTGAGGTTATTGCTTTAACCTATGTGACGCACTAATGTGAAAACAGAGGTGGATTGGAGATGAATTGGAAGTTCTTAGGGTATTGCAGAATCTCACTGTAAATACAGCTGTGGGATTAGATGGGATATCAACAATGGAACTGGCAGTGCCTTTGACTAGGCTCTTTAATTTAAGTTTCATTTCTGGTAGACTTCCAAGGGAGTGGAAAGAGGGCAAAATAATTCCCTTGCATAAGGGAAGGTCTAAGACTGCAGTAGCAAATTATAGACCAATCATCTCAGGCATGGTGATTAAAAAATAAATTCAAGAATGGGTAGATGAAAATACGATACTGCATGATGATCAACATGGCTTTGTGAAAGAACCGTCTAAACACCTGGAACAGAGAGGGCAGGGAATGGTTAAGGGCAGCCAACTTCAGGTGAGGTTTGTAAGCAGTAGAGAGAAATTATATATATCGGGGTATTTCAAGTTCGAAGAGAAAATTTATAAACAGAATAAAGGACTAGCTATAGGCAGCCCCCTGTCTCCGATACTGGCCAATATTTTCTTTGAGGAAAGAATCATTTCTAAAGCAACGTTAAAACTTGGAACATGGTTCTGCTATGTGGATGATATATTCCTTATTTGGGAGAATGGTGTAGAGAATCTTCACATCTTTCTAAATCATTTAAACAACTTCCACCAAGACAAAATTTACCATCGAGGTTGAAGAAAATGGTTCCCTTTCATTTCTAAACATAAAACTTACTAAGATGTCTGACTCCTTAAAAATCTCAATCTTCAGGAAATCAACACATGGATAGATACCTACATGCATCCTCGCATCACTGTCCTGCATAAAAGTTAGGCATCATTTCCACATTACCATGCACACTCAATATTGTCCGATGAAGAACTAAAATATCTAGAAAGAAATTTCTCTAATAATTGGATACTCTTCCAAAAACATCAAGAGGCAACTATGCCAGTGCCCTCGAAACAACACAGACTCCTAACAACCCCAAGGGTTATATTTCTTTACCTTACATCAGCTTGCTCTCCCAGAAACTAGGAAGAATTTTGAAAAAAATTAATCTAAAAACGTGTTTTTCTACTCTTCCAAAACTAAGGTCAGTTCTAAGCCACCCAAAACAAGCTCATAACTATCTTCAGTTCCCTAGTGTATATACAATATGTGATTGTGGGAGGCCAGACTGGGAGAAGTCAATCCTCCTATGGCTAGAGGAACATCAGAGAGACAATTACTGAAATAAGAGCTAACAGGCTTCACTTCGGCGAAGTAAAATATTCAAAATTAAGTGGATATTGAACACCATATTATTTCTTAGCCAAATAAGAAACTCAAAGATAGGAAATCTAATCTAAGAGTTTCATGCCGAATATAGAAAACTATATAAAGTTCGGCGAGACCAAGCGTAAGCCAACACCTGGTAGTGCAATGCTGCGAAACTCGTAGTAAAGGTGGAGTAAGCTCCAATCACTGTCTTTAGTATTTACCCATAATGTAAAACACAGCTCCTAGGAAATGTATTATTGCTCTACATTATGAGAGAAGGTCACTACCCAGACTGGTTTCGACCTTTTTTGAGGTCTCATCAGTGAGTAGTTAGACCTAGATGTAATACTAAAGTTTCAGTAGTCGGAGCTTATTTCTTTACTGTACGATTCGCCAAAAGGTGCACAAATATAATTACTGAAATAAGAGCCAACAGGCTTCACGTCAACAAAGTAAAATATTCAAAATTAAGTGTAGAACAATAATACATCTCCTAGGAGCTGTGTTTTACATTATGGGTAAATACTAAAGACAGTGACTGGAGCTTACTCCACCTTTACGAGTTTCCGAGCATTGCACTACCAGGTGTTGGTGTTGGCTTATGCTTGATTTCTCCAAACTTTATATAGTTTTCTATATTCGGCTAAAAATAATGTGGTATTCAATATTCTCTTAATTTTGAATATCAGAGAGACATATCAAACAATAGAATCAGAGCAAGCACACTCTCAAGTCACTTCTTTTTCTCAGTGAACACAAACGATTAAGGAAGCCAACACGGAATAGATTGGAATGCAACATGAAACATTTTATATTTGTCAGATGAAGTAGAATGTTGTATAGTTGAATCCAAAGAAATTATCCTAGACTCATCTCGCATCAACAGCAGCCTCAGTTATAGTCTACCTGACTCGCATAGTTCTACCATTAGATACTGGCATGCGCTTGAACTCATACCCTCGCATATGAACAACAATAGAACTACAGCACAGACTATAACGACAATTCAAAACTTAACTTCAGTTTACAAGTCTGTTATTATAATGGTACATTGTTTTTTATGGTTTTTTTTTTTTTTTTCATTTGCTTGAAGTGTTCCCACACATGAAGTCATTTTTGACGAAATATGTGTGCTTCATTAAATTAACTTATCTGTTTTCTCGGTTTCAGTCAGTCAAAAAATCATGAGTGTGTGTGTGTGTTCTGGCTATCTTTTCTGAGGTGCCATGGATATAAGGAATAGCAATAGCATTATTGCTGTCTGCAGGTTGTGTCCGTTGGACAGGAAGGTCTGCTGAATGTTCAATTGAAAGGGAAGCTTGGGCGGAACAGATTAGAGGTTTTGAAGGGTTTTGAGAACACCATATTGTTTAGGAGAGAGATAGTGAGAAAATTTATGTAATTTACCTGTGTAGGTGGGTTTTTTGTATAAAAAAAAAAAAAAAAAAAGCAGGCTATTATTATTTTATTTTTCTGTAGTGAATTGGTTTCTGGTGTGATGTTGGGGTCATAGAGAAATGAGTCTAATTCGTGTGTGAGTCATATTGCCATATAGAGACCACATCATTATCGATATATCTAACCAGATAGAAGATTTAAAGATGGCAGTACAGGGAAGAGACCATGGTTGTCA
Organism: Typopeltis vanoorti; assembly: GCF_054136105.1. Taxonomy (NCBI): domain Eukaryota; kingdom Metazoa; phylum Arthropoda; class Arachnida; order Uropygi; family Thelyphonidae; genus Typopeltis; species Typopeltis vanoorti. The sequence continues at coordinate 9,260,508 of NC_143559.1, forward strand.
CCTCTTACTACCTATGTTAGCCAGCATGGATGACAAATTTGAAAAGATCAGTGATATCATGGGGAAAGCATTTTTCAGTAAAGCTAAAATTCCAGAAAGGGGAATATTAGTAAATAGTAGGTGAGGGTTAACTTAAAGGAGTCAGTAGCATCCACTATGGAATGTAATTAGTGGGATCATAATCCAGTGGGTTATAAGTAGTGTGGTCTCTGAGCAATGTATTTGTTATCTAATTATAATCACTAGCATTAATGACCATAGTAGTGTTACCCTTTTAGTAGTGCCTTCATCTCGCGCTTTAGCACCGGCTGAAATTCAGACGTTGAACGGAAAGGCGCACCCTCCGATATCGAACTATTGCCACGAAACACCATCTGGAACCACCGGCCCACGAGAGAAGTCAAATCATCATCCAGGAAAACAGGCGAAAAAAGCCTTGAGAAAGGGGTGCAAAACCTTTTTATTCTCCATTCACTTCCCCCTTTTTACACCCTGTTCTTACCACGATAGTGCCCTCTTACTTTTTTTTTTCTGCGATCTTTTCCCATCCGCTACTTTCATCGACCACGGCAACTTCTATATATTGTGAGATTTGTCAAAGTGTCTTCCGGGAAATGAATGTGCATCACTTTCCGAGATTAAAAATGCCTCGGGCCCGCCCGTGACCTTTGGACTATTCTTTACATCTAATTTACCCATTCGTTGTATACATGATGCATTCATATAATACTAATTTATACACGAAATTCATTACATGGTATTACAATTCTACTAAAAGAAGGTAATTCTATTTCCATTTACAGTTATTACTTTATTTCTTCTGCTCGAGTACAAGTTTTTTCTCTCAGCTGATTTTTCTGACTTGTTAAATCCTGAATGAATTATTTCTTTATAAGGTTCTTCATTCAGAATGTAACACAAATTAGAGAATATAGAGCTGGCTGGCAGAGATTTCTTTTGCCTAAGTATGCTAGTATGTCAAGCCTGATGTTGACAATAACAGGAGGCAAGTTGCAGATGCTGCATTCTGTATGTATCATGAAGTCTGAAGATGAACTTGACAAAGTGCTACTGCAAGTTGTGGCTGAGGCTAATGACTGTTTCACAGTCTTTTTGACAAAAGATTTACAACAGCAACTTGAAGAGACTGACTGTATAGCTGAAAAACAGACCCAGGGTATTGTTAATACTTCTTGATATGATTAGCCTTAATTTTTTGAAATTAAGTTCATCAAATAGTGGTCTTAAGTTCCTCATATTTTGTAAGTAATATAACCATAATAAAATAACACAAGCTTTCTGTTGCAGATGGCACAATTGAAATAAAAGTTATTTCCACAAATGTTTGTTAATGAAAGTTAGTATTTTCTGAAATTCATTCAACCAAAGCAGAGTTATACCTATATTTCTATAGGTAGATAAAATAAATCTAATAGGTATGCAGTTTGTGTCAAAAATCAAAAGAGTAGGTGTTTTATTTTCATAAGCATAACCTCCAAAATCAAAAAAAATTTCACTTAATTAGTTTTTTACTTATAAAAACTTTCAGGGTGAAACTTACTATTAATAGAGATGACTGATTTCTTTTTTTTTTCCTAGGTATTTGTTGAAACATTAGATAAATGTTTTGAAAATGTGTGTGAATTGGATCTCATATTTCATGTGGACAAGGTAAGAACATTTGACATTTATTAATATATGGGGGAGGGGCCTTAAATACCCTTCCCTTATTCAGAGCGTTATGTAGCTCGATCTCACAACCAGAATGTCACAGAATTTGGGGGAGCCTTATCAAGACATCGGAAGAAAGATTCTGTGAAAAAAAATTTTAGCAAAGAAAGTTGCCAATACAATTTGGTGCTTGTACAGTGCAAAAAGAAAATGTTAAAATGGACAGACAAAGGAGTAACAAAAACTAAACTGAAATGAAATATTACCTTTAGGTGTTTAACTTATGATAAAACCACAATAAAATATTTAATATCAATTTATTTTAGCACAGTAATTACAGTATTAGTTATTGGAGTGTAGGTTTGTCACAAACCTGTTGCATAACTCAAGCACAATGAGCACATGCAAAAGAGGACCTGGTTCAATGTGGTCACTGTTATCATGGACCAGAAACTGCATCCTGTACATAGCATTCTCAACAGCAGAACATATCTGAAGGAATGTTCGTCACAGTCTTTGAGACTCTCCCATGATAGATGTTGGATATCAGATAACTCTACAAAAATCACATGGAGTAATATCAGGGAAGCAAGGTGGCCATGCAATTGAAAAGAAGAGACTAATCACTCTTTGTTCTGTGATGTTGTACTAGTCATGCAATGTGGGGAGGTGGTCCATTTTGCATGAATATGGTTTCATACAGACATCGTCAATGCAGAATGATTAAACTATTCACCATATTGTGGTATTTCCATGTGGTAATGGAACGAGTTACTGGTCCTGTTGGGGTGATGTCCTCAAAAAAGAATGGCCCTGTTATAAAATCTGCTGTGAAACCACATTTTCGGTGAATGTAATGGGAGTTCTTGAGCACGTGGGATGATTCAGACAATTTTGGATTTTTACAGTCCTGTTCAAATAAAAATGTGCCTTATCTTCCCACAGAATTTTTTTAAGACCAAACATCGTAAACTTCCCATCTGACAGGAAACATCAGAGCAAATGTCAATCACTTATTGTAATCATGTTGCAGCTACTGTGTGTGCCTGATCTTGTATGGATAAAGTGTAATAATTTTGTGCAAGTCTTTCCATACTGTGGAATAAGGTATATCAAATTGTCTCGCTACTTCACTGGCACTGCTGCTGCTACCAGCAAGCAACATGCTGACACTGCTTTCTGTCCTCTGCCACGTCAGACTTCCAAAGATCCTGTTTCTTCAAACTTCTGAATCATTTATCTAACTTTGTTAGCTGACAAATGACCTTTACACAAGTTCTGATAGGTTCTAAACTCACAAAGAGCATCTCATGCATTGCACTCATTAAGGTAAAATAACTTGACAAGTAAAGTGTGATAAAGTAAAGTCAGACACATGTTGAACACAACTATTAATAGAAATGCATTTGTGGAATTTTTCCTTTAATTTATAGCTCTTCTGTATCAAGCAAAACAGGTGTTAAAATTCATTTTATGCAAATTTTTGGCTTCCTGGGCTACAACATCCACCACCACCACCCAACACCTTTTATCCCCATATAGGGAGTAGGCGAGGCCATTTTATCCTTATAACTTTTGGAGACTTAGGAGGCAGTTCAGTCTCCTGGTAGCCAATCCAAGATAGCTGGCTCAAGACTATCACAAATTTTACATGGCATCCAGTGAAGAGAGGTGACTGGCAAGTGCTTCCATCTCGTGTCCCTAATTCTAATAGTGTGTTTACTGTCTGAAAATATTGTGGGTTCTATGGTCGATTTTCTTGAGTTTACAGGACAAAAAAAGCCAAGTATCTAACAGAAAATTTATTTAGAAGTATAACCTCTGCATAAAGTAAAGAGCTGAGATTAACATCTCCAATTTTGATATTGGGTGTAATAGTACTTCATAATGTGATCCATATTGATAATAACAGAGGGGATAAAGTACATCCTTGTCTGACACCAGATTTAATATCAAAAAATATTTCTCTACTTTCGATTCTAACTGCTGACTTACAGCTCAAATAAAGGCTAAGTATTGCTTGATATAATGCCCCATTTGCGCATTTTGAACAGCTTTCCTCTTAACACGTTGACATGTGCCTTTTCCAGATCAAGAAAACTTAAATACAGATCTTTGTTATATTCTCAACTATTTCTCATAAAGTGAAAATCTGATCCTCACAACTTCTATTTGGCCTGAATTCAGTTTGTTCTTCACCGGGCTTCCCTTCCATAATCCTTCTCAACCGTTTCGCAAGTTTACTTGCATAAATCTTACCTGGAACACTCAAATAGGGAGATACTGCTGTAATTTTCACATTAAGTTTTATTTCCCTATTTATATATGGGTACTATGAGAGCTCTACTCCAATCATCTGGAATTTGACCCATTGACCAGGCCTTTTGAATTATCCAGTGCTGCCACTGTAAAACTTTCATACCTCCATACTTGAGCGTTACTGGTCTAATATCATCTACTCTAGCCACCTTTTGTTTCAGGCTTTTGATGGCTTTTTCCTTCAAGTATTGATATGTATTCCTGGCTTTTATGAATGTTGAGTTTTTTACCACTGTACTGCCACTGCTTGTTTCATTTAGCAGTTTTTTTTAAGTAATTACTCCATATGGCAAAGATATCTTTATCTCCAATTTTCATGTCACCCTTCTCATCTCTAATTCCTTTTGCCGCACTCTTTCCTTCATTTATAAGCTTTTTCAATATCCTTCAGAATATATTGCCATCTTCCCGATATTTATTTTCTATGTTCCTACTAAAAAGTCTTCTCGTGACTTTTGTTTGGCTAGTATTACACATGGTTTAGCTTTCTTGCATTTGTTCTGTATTTTGTAATAGCACAAGCACACTTATTTTTCAGAATCTTTCAATATGCTTTCTTTTCCTTCACTGCAACTTTAACTTCCTCAGTCCATCATGGAATTCTGATTTTTCTATCCTTGCAGACAACCTTACCACTTGCCTCTCTGGCTGAATCAATGTTTTCTTCAGGGCTGCCACTGAATCTTCAGGGTTTGGTTCCTGTTCTCAAACTCTTTTTTTCTTGAATAATGTTTGTGTATTTTAGTCTACAATTCACATCTGAGAGCTGCTCAACTTTTATATGCTTTAAAACTTTCTTACATGCTCTTCATTTCAATATGAAATTCAGTTTTATCAAGTTCTGCTGAAGACAAAATGGTGATCACCTCCAATTTCAAATCCTCTGTACATTCTTGTGTCTTGCATCATTGAGAAAATATCACTATCAACAATAACATAGTCAGTGAGACTTGCATCATCTCTTCATGTGAATTTGTGCTCAATTTTGTGTTGGAACATTCTGTTAGTAATAACTAGTCCATGTCTCCTGAGCAGAAATCCAACATGTACTTGCCATTATTATTAGCTTTGCTCTTTTCTCTAAATTTTCCCAAAATATTTTTGTATGTCTGGTGATCATTTCTTACTGTTATTTAGATCTTCAAGGATCAACCTTTCCTTTTTCATTTTGTTATTTGCTTTCTCTAAAGCCTCAAAAAATTCCTCCATTTCTTCCTTAGTAGAACCTTCTCGGATCATACGCACAAATAAGTCTCATTGTCCAGTTCCCCATTCTGATATTTGATCACATCACTCTATTTGATATTGCCTGCCATTCAAGAAGATTCGCCTCGTATTTAGTGTTAAATACTATAGCTACCCTTTTCTCCCTGATTTTTATTGCCTGAATATAACATTTTGTATTTGTCACTTAGAAAGATCTCACAAGTTTTTTGCTATTCATTCACCTGTGTTATGTCTTCAATTAAATTACATTGTAATTTAACTGAAGACATAATAGGGGTGAATGCTATGGTGAGTCTTCTCACCATATTATTGCCATTCACAGTATCCACTTCTTTGTCACACACCTTCCACAGTGTTCACTCTCCCTCTAGGCACTGTATGTCAGTTTCTAGTAGAACTATTTTTCTGGTGTACCTTCCATATAAAAGAGGTAATAGATCTGTATAGTATGTTTGGTATGCCCTTGATCTTTTTCATTTACACTGTTGATAGAAAGATGCTGAAAGATAAAAGCCACAATCTTCACTCTCAGAGACTAAACCTGACATCATCTACTTAAAACTTTCGAGGTGGTGTTTTTGCCAAGTTACTTTCTGTGAAAATTTCTATCAAAGCACTGACATTTAAAGTCAGGCGATCCTTATCCTCACAAATTGAAATTCATCTTCCACATAACACAGTTCAGCTTTCAGCCTAGTCTGTGAAGAAGAGAAGCCAGAGTTCATTGTGAATGTTGAAATCTCCAAGGGAATTTCTCATTGTTATTACTATTCGACTGTATGTGATCAATGTTCAAAGATAAATAAACATATAGGTTTATAAAGTCATTGAAGTTAAGCAAACTGAGGCAGTACATGAATGCAAAAAAGAGGGATAAGGAAAACTTGAACCAAAGCAAATTGTATAAAGAGGATGCTGTGTCTGGTAATCTTTGGCATGGGATGTTAGGCAATACACGTGCAATTCCCATCCATCTTATTAAAGACATCATGCATGATGTAATGAGAAAAGTTAAGGTGTGAGAAGTAGTTGTAGAGGATGACGATTGAGGTTCACTGATGAATAGCATATCTGGTTAAGATGTCTAAGTGTTGGTGCATGGCATGGAATTCAAAGTTCTGGTCTTACCCAGTCAGTCTGTTTTTTCTTTTTTTTTTAATGGAATATTGTTGTTTTTTTGGTATTTTGGGGAAGTGTTTTTTTGATACATTTGATTTATTGTCAGATTTTAAACACATTCACGTAGGGACAATCGTAGCTTTCTCACTACGAATCTTACCATTTGACAAAGTGAGTGGAATCATCAGTAACTTCATTCTTGCATGTCAATGGACATGCTACTTTCATAACAGTTTCTTCAGTTGTAACTCATCCTGCATAGCGAGGGGGAGGGGGAGGTGAAAAGGAGTCAGAATATATTTTAAAAAAAATAATTAAAGAGAATGATATAATCGATTATTAATTACTACACTTGATTTACTAAAAGATGTAGAGAATAACAAATATAAGGAAGAGAATGAATAGGCATGAATAAAAATACTTCATCATCATCATCAAATTACTGCCATGTACCCTCAAGGGATGTACAGGATATGATAGTACTACATGAAAAATTTACATCATTACTAACTTCCTATCTACAATTTTCCTCCAAATCAGTCTGTTACTTGTCAAGACTCCAACATTACCAGATCTTATATTTCTATCGTCTAAGGCACTTTGTACCGTATCAATCCACCTATATCTTGGTCTTTCTCTGGGTCGTTTTCCTGCCAACTTGGCAGAGAACACTTGTTTTGTTAATCTTTCCTCACCTATTCTGTTTAAGTGACCATACCACCTGAGATTAGCTCTGCTAACGCATTCCTGGATGCTGACAATGTCAAGTTCTTTCCTAATATCCTCGTTTTTAATATGATATTGCCATTGATGCCATCTGTTCACACCTCTAATCTTTCTCAGGACTCTCATATCTGTGGTCTCTAGTCTTTAGTCAAGTGTTTTATTTCTGACCCAGCTCTCAGATCCATAAGTTAAAACTGGTTTGAACACTGTCTTGTAAACAGCTAATTCAGTGTTCCGCCTAATTTCTCTCTTATGCCATATGAATTTATTCAATTGACTACCTACCATACCAGCTGCTTTGATTCTGTTGTCTATTTCCATATTTAATTTACCATCTTCACTAAAAATCATGCCTAAGTAGCTGCAATGTTTTACTTATTCCACAGGTTCTCCATTCACAACACAGTTGACATTTTCAATGATTCTGATTATTTTCATTGTCTTTGTCTTTCTATTGCTGACCTTCATACTATATCTGTTACAACAGTTATTCAGTTTAGTCAGAGAATCTTGCAGACTTGTAGTGCATTTATTTAGAAGTATAACATCATCTGCATAAATCAAAGAGCTGACATTAACATCTCCAATTTTCATATCATGTTTAATACCACTTTCCTTCATAATGTGATCCATATAGATAATGAATAACAGAGGCAATAATGTACATCCTTGTCTCACACCAGATTTAACATTAAACCATCTTCCCGTACTTCCTTCAATTCTAACTGCTGACTTACAACTCAAATAAAGACTAGGTATTGCTTGATATAATTTCCCATTGACATCATATAACTGTAGCGTACTGAAGAGTTTCTCTCTTGGCACCTTGTCATGTGCCTTTTCCAGATTGACAAAACTTAAATACAGATCTTTGTTATATTCCCATGCTTTCTCAACTACTTGTCGTAGTGAAGATCTGATCCAGACAGCCTCTATTTGGCCTGAATCCAGCTTGTTCTTCACCAAGCTTTTCTTCCACAATTCTGCTCAACCATTTCTCAAGTATACTTGCATTGATCTTGCCAGGAACATTAAGTAAGGAAATACTTCTGTAATTCTCACATTCAGTTTTATTTCCCTTTTTATATATGGGTACTATGAGAGCTCTACTCCAATCATCGGGAATTTGTCCCTCTGTCCAGGCATTCTGAACTATGCAGTCCAGCCACTGTAAGACATTTATACCATCATACATCAGCATTTCTGGTCGAATATCATCTACTCCTGCTGCCTTTCCACATTTCAAGCCTTTGATGGCTTTTTCTACTTCAAGTATGGATATGTATTCCTGACTGCATGCCTGCTCAGTGTTTTTTATCACCGTGTCATCACTGCTTATTTCATTTAGCAAATTTTCAAAGTAATTACTCCATACTTCAATGATATCTTTTTCTCCAATTTTCATGTCACCTTTGTCATCTCTAACTCCTTTTACAGCACTATTTCCTCCATTCCTAAGCTTCTTCAATAACCTTCAGAATATTTTGCCACTTTCTTGATATTTATTTTCTATGTTCTTGCCGAAGTCCTCCCATGACTTTTGTTTAGCTAGTTTTACACACTTTCTTACATTTGTCTCTGTATTCTCTAAGAACACAAGCTGACTTATTTTCCAGGAACTTTTGATATGCTTTCTTCTTTTCTTTCACTGCCTCTTTAACTTCCTGTGACTACCATGGAGTTCTAATTTTTATATCCTTGCAGACAACTTCACCACATGCCTCTCTAGCTGAATCAATCAGGGTTTTCTTCAAGGCTCGCCACTAAATCTCCACGGTTTGGTTCCTGTTCTCAAACTCTTTCATTTTTTCTTTAATAATCTTTGTGTATTTTAGTCTACAGTTCACATCTGAGAGCTGCTCAACTTTTATTCGCTTCAAAACTTTCTTACATGTCATTCTTTTTAATATGAAATTCAATTTTATCCTGCTCAAGACTAAATAATGATCACTTCCAATTTCAAATCCTCTGTACACTCTGGTGTCCTGCACCAGTAAGAAAACATCATTATCAACAATAACATAGTCAATGAGGCTTTTCTTATTCCTTGCCTCTTTTCTCCATGTGAATTTGTGCACATTTTTATGTTGGAACATGGTGTTAGTAATAACCAGTCCATGTCCTGAGCAGAAATCCAACAGGTATTTGTCATTATTATTAGCTTTGTTCTTTTCTTCAAATTTTCCCAAATTTGAAGAAAAGAACATTTTCCTGCTCTGCTATTTAGATCCCAACAAGGACCAATTTTTCCTTTTTCATTGTGTCAGTAGCTTTGTCTAGAACCTCAAAAAAACTCCTCCACTTCTACCTTAGTAGAGCCTTCTGTGAGACCATAGGCACAAATAAGTCTCATTGTCCAGTTCCCCATTCTCATATTTGCCCACATTACTCTACTTGAGACTGCCTGCCATTCAAGAAGATGAGCCTCGTATTTTGTGTTGAATACTATGGCTACTTTTTTTCCTTGATTGTCATTGCCTGAATATAACATTTTGTATTTATTGCTCAGAAAGATCTCACCAGATTTTGTCTTTTTTATTTCAGTCACCCCTATTATGTCGATCTGGTACTTATCTAATTACTCTGCTAGCTCCATTTCTTTGCCATTCAGGCTTCTTATGTTGATAGTACCGATCTTTAACTCTGGTGATGTTGAGTTGGGGTGTGTTTTTAGATTTGTTCCAGTAGCTGACTTTTTGCTGTTCGCCCTGGTTTCCTGGCGCAAACAACGGGGGCCTTGTTTAATCGGGCGACGCCCCAGCCGGCATGAAATTTTGTCATGTTGTACCATCATTTTGTATTTTGGTTTAACCAATAGGAATACAATTTGGTTGGCTAAATAACTTTCAGTACTGTAAAATGGATTTTGAATAATTTACATCTGAGATATTATATGTGTGATTGTGTTATAAGTATCTGAGTGTGAAGAATACGTGATGCTATAAACTCTAGGCTTTCACATTCATTTTTATGATGGACATAATTAAAAAAAAAAAAAAACTTATGAATAAATGGGAAAAGCAGTATTTTTTACATAGTAGTAGTAGTAGTAGTAGTATAATATATACATTTGTTCTTAATAAGTTTAATTCTTGGAATTCACTTGTCTGCCTGGAGTTTCGCAATCCTGACTTGTAAATAAGTTAATTTTTAGTTTCTCTTACCATAAATTCCATTAGGTCATTAATTAGAAACACAGAGTACACTGCAGATGGAGTTTCTGCATCAAGTAGTAAAAGTAGCTCATCTTCTCTACTGTACTCCTGAACCGGTATTGCCATGTTACTTACGGGATTCCATTCGTTTCAAACTGAGAATTCGGAAACCTTAAATTGTGAAATATCCAATCATCAGATGAGGAACTGTTACAAACATTACATTCTGTATTTTATATTACCATACTTTGTTGTAATTTCTGTTCACTGAAATTTCGTGAACGGTTGACTGCCTTAACTATTGACTGCTGCCATTTATTTATTTCTACTATATCTTATGTTCTCATGCTCTATAGTATAACAAATTTATTTGTTTTATGACTGCACCAGTTAGACTGTATTGAGTGCAAGATTATAAGATTTTATAATTTGTATTCCCCACTTATATTAATTCTTACCTTAAATTAGTCATGGCTTAATTATAAATCACAAACTTCTATCTTATGCAGGTTTGAATTTTTCAGGATAGTGCATTGACAGAATCAGTCCAATGTGTTGTTCACAGACCATTTAATTAAATCAAAAGGAATAATTACAGGATGATTCACATTAACATATATATATATATATACAATTTCATTAGAATTCTTTTGTTATTCTCAATTCATCCTAATCGAAACTTAGTTCTAATTTTCTTCCCTTAAAGCTAATTCACAATCTAGAATAACCTGCCTGTCATATATACATTAACTTACAATAAGGCATACTTTGTGTAAGCCCAATTCAATATCAGTATATATTATGTCATAAACAGTCACACTTGATATACATTCTTGTTCAGAATTATCACATATATCACTACTTACAATTCTCGTTCGGCACACTGCCTTTTACACGAATCTTTGGTTCAAAAAGTAGCTCAGAAAACAGATCACTAGAACGTGAATTTCCCACATATTTCTAGTTTTCTGGCTTTTGTTGGATGCATTTTTCATTTAGAATATAGGATTCATTTACATTTAGGAATAGATAAATTTTTACTCTACATATATACTATCTGAAGACTGGAAGCAGCCGTCCCTATATAATGAACAACACACCCTCCCCACAGGCCCCTGTATTGCAAACTCAAGAAAAACAAATAGTTTTATTGCATCACTTAGTAAGGTACAGAGACATTTGCATTCTGTGTAATATAGCCTGCTGACTGGTTGGGTGAGTGGTTAGCATACCCACTTTCCAACCAACAGACTGTGGATTCAAACCCTGCTGTGGCTGTGGGCTTGCCTGTATGTGATTTTCTTTAGGTGTCATTGCCTGGTGTAAGACCACCACTCTGCTTATTGGAGGCCTGAAGTGGCTTGAAAAAGCTCCATCTTTGGTCTCTAGAGCAGGGTTTCTAAACTATGTAAAAAAGAAATGAAAAATACAAAAAATATATATACGGAAATTGATTTTTAAAAAAAATGGTTTGCTCACTCATGGTACAAAATGTACTATAGGTTTACAAAATAACCTTTGACAGGTGGGAACATCATAAAAAAATAATAATAAATAAAAAATAGTGCAATTAGAGACAACTGGTATAAAGATGGCACTACCTAAATGAAACACATGTCCCCTCTCACAGAAACTATACTACATAGAATCAAGTGGAACCATTTGTTGTACTGCTGAACACAATATTTTACTAAAAACAATTGTCCTAATATTTTTCCAAATTTTCAGTTACATGCAATAAGTTGCTGATTGATTGCATTTAAAATTTTTGATGTCATTAAGACAGATTACAAATGCTAACTTCAAAAAAATTCTACGGAAAGAGTTGCAACTAACAAATTGATGAAGTGTACACTGGCATTTGACAGTCCATCTGTGTATTGTTCTTGATCAAGACTCTTGCAGCCAAAGTGTTCCCGATTATCCAGTATTTTAGTACCGAGTAATCCCATGAAATCGTTTTCTGTTTATCGATCTTTAGTGTGTATTATTTTAAATTAAGCAAATGAATGCAATTAGTATTGTAAAAAAGAAAACAATTAAGGATAACAATGACATCAAATTTTAAATGCAATCGATCAAATACTTATTGCATGTAACTGAAAATTCGGAAAAATATTAGGACAATTGTTTTTAGTAAAATATTGTTCTTGGCTCACTCATTGATGACAATGAGTGAGCCAAGAACAAGTGTGAAAAAAATAAGTTCTTATCACTATCATAAAGAATGGGAAGAAGATTTTTTCTTTATTAGGGTGAAAGACAAACGTGTATGTATAATTTGCAATGCGAATGTGGCTTTACCGAAAAAAGCAAACGTTGAAAGACACTATCGAACTGTTCATAAAAACTATGAAGAAGATTATCCACAGGGCACTGCCTTAAGAAAAGCAAAGATATATCAAATGAAGACACTGCTGACAACACAACAAAATATTTTCGTCAAGTACAATACAGGCACAAAGGCTGCTATAATTGTGTTATTCAAAGTTGCTGAAACTTTAATTAAACATAATAAGCCATTTCAAGATGGAGAATTATGGAAGGAAGCCTTCATCAAAGCTGGTGAAATATTATTTCAAAATTTTAAGAATAAATCAGAAATAATAACTGCTATTAACAAATATGTCTTTATCACGAAACACAATCGTGCGTAGAGCAGAAGAAACCAGCTGGAACCTTGAAGAGATTCTGCATGAAAACATAAACAAGTGCAATTTTTTGTCACTACAGTTTGACGAATCTACTGATTACACTGGTACTGAACAATTATGTATTTTTATTCAAATGGTTTTTGAGGATATGTCAGCCACAGAAGAATTATTAACCATTATTCCAATTCGAACACAAAAAAGAGGTCAAGATATCTATGATTTATTTAAGAATTCCATTGTACGCACAAGTTTTCCAATTCATAAGTTAGTGTCAATAACTACAGACGGAGCGCCTGTAATGGTAGGTAATAAAATTGGTTTCATCACTCTTTGTAAAAACAATTAAGATATACCAAGTTTTGTGGACTATCATTGCATCATCCATCAGCAGGTCTTGTGTTCAAAAGTACTGAGATTCAATCATGTTATGAATGTTGCTTTCAAAAGTGTTAATTCAATAAGATCAAATAGCTTGCTGCGTCGTCAATTTCGGGCTTTGCTAAAAGAATGCGAGAGTCAGCATAGTTTATTAATTATATGAAGAGCCAATGGCTTCAATTTGGCAACATGAACTTATTTAAGTTAAGGGATATTACATCCCATATGGCTCTTCATATAATTAATAATTTATTAGGACACCTTCTTGGAAATTCTCATAGTAGGGTATGTAAGTTCTGTTCACTACAAACTTGGTATTACTAGGTCTACCTACTCACTGATGAGACCTCAATAAAGGTTGAAACCGGTCTGGGTAGTGACCTCTCATAATATAAAACAGTAATACAGCTCCTAGGAGCTGGGTTTCACATTATGGGTAAATACCAAGAAAAGTGATCGGATCTTGCTCCACCCTTACTATGAGTTGCCTCAGTGTTGCACTACCAAATGGGTCAAATGTTGCACAATCCAGGTATTTGCTTACGCGTGGACTCGCCAAACTTTATATAGTTTCTATATTCGGCTATGAAATAATATGGGATGTAAAATCCCTTAACTTAAGTGAGCATAGTGAATTATTGTTACATATTGACATAAGATGATTAAGCCGTGCCACATTTTTAGCAAGATTCAGAGAACTTCTTAAAGAAATAAATTCGTTTTTGAAAAACAGAGATGATTCACATCCAGAATTAAATGATAAAGAATGGCTACTTGACCTCACCTTTTTCTGTGACATTACAGAAAAACTAAATAACCTTAACTTAGAATTACAAGGAAAAAATAAAACAATCATTGATATGATAAGCTCCTTAAAATCATTCAAGGAATGACCAGTCAAAAGATATACAAAACATCACCTTTAATAAACATGCTGAAAGCATAAGACTTTTAATGAACGAATTTGAGGTAGATTTGTAGGAATCAGTAAGCTCAATGATATCGCTACTTTTTTTATCATATCCCATCAATGAAAATATTAATGTTGAGAATACTGCTTCAAAATTGAATGAATTTCTCGACACAAATACAGTAGATTTGAAAGAAGAAATTATAAATATGAAATGCAATATCCACCTCAAATCAATTGTTTCAAATAGTTTTTGGAAGTTGATCAAGAAAAGTAAATATCCAAATATTTGGAGAATTGCCACTTATTTTAATGCATTTTTTGGATCAACTTATTTGTGCGAATCAGCATTCTCGTGTATGAATGCTATTAAGACAAAGCATAGATTGCAGCTAAGTGATCAACATCTGGAATCGTGTTTACAAATGTCTTTAAGTTCGTACGATCCAGATTATGATCGCTTAGCTGCATCTATTCAATGTCATGTATCATCCAATTAAATTAAAATATTAAATTTTGTTTGTATAATTTTATTTAGTTTTTTTTTGTATTTTTTATTGTTAATATTTTTTTAATAAAGTTATGAACAATAAATTTTCTTTTTTTTTTTTTTTTTTTTTTTTTTGTTATATTTATTGCCTTGTAACCTTTTAAAAATTTCGAAAATATTCCACAATTTTCAATCGCATCTATAGTCACCCGCAAAGATATTTTCACTAGGTAAGTAGCCCCCAATGTCTAAAAGTTTGCCTCCCCCATGGTATATAGTATGTGTAGATCCCTGACAGTGGGAGAATCTTTTTTTTTTCAGTGCTCTACCTACCCATAATAACACGTGTGTTAAAGATACCAAGAAATTTTATAAACTTAGTTTTAATCCTTATATATGTATAAACAAACAAACTACTCTTTACATTAGAGGCTATGTAGATTCTTATATTTGGTATGCTGTAAATTGTTATAAATGAATGACTAGTTATTATTCATATAATTTAAATTAAGCACCTTATAAAACAAGTTTTTATTGCTTAAATAGGTACATTATATTTTGAATGAACTAGTAATGGGAGGAATGGTTCTGGAAACAAACATGACTGAAATTATAACAAGGATAGAGGAACAAAATAAACTTGAAAAACAAGAAGTAAGTTAGCTTATTTATATACGAAAATGTAGGTAACTGAATATATTTTTATGTTAAAATTTTTCTTGATGTTTAATACATCCAAGAAGAACCAGTATTTTATATCAAGTTTAAGAAATGGATATTTTCAAAATTATGCAACATATTCTGTTACACAATTTCTAAGATTTTAGATATTCAAAACCATTATTCCTATTAATGGTTATGTTTCTTGATGAATACTCATCAAGATGCATCTCAGAAAGCATGAATGTAAGACAAGTTGGCAATATAGGATTTAGCCAATCAAATTATATTCCTATTGGCTTAAACCAAAATTACATTGTAAAAATAATCATAATTTAAAATTATGAATATTTTTACAAATTGTTTATGTTAGTATATTTTTAGTTTTGGTTTCGTAATACATATATAGGCTAGCAATGTACCTGTTATTGATATTATTATTGTCAAAATGAAATGTAAAGAATTTGAAATTTTGATGTACTTACTAGATTCTGATAATTGTGTTACTTTCTCATCATCATCAAATTCCTGACATTTACCCTCAAGAGGTGTACAGGATATGATAGTACTACATGAAAACTTTACATCATTACTAACTTCCTATCTACAATTCTCCACCAAATCAATCTATTACCTGTCAAGGATCTAACATTGTCAGATCTTATATTTCTGTCTTATAAGGCACTTTTTACCATATCAATCCACCTATGTCTTCATCTTCCTCTGGGTCATTGTCCTGGCAGAGAACACTTGTTTTGCTAATCTTTCCTCTTCCATTCTGTTTTAAGTGACCATGCCACCTGAGATTAGCCCTGCTAACATATTCCTGGATGCTAACAATGTCAAGTTCTTTCCTAATAGCCTTGTTTTTAATATGATATTGCCATTGATGCCATCTGTTCATGCCTCTAATCTTTCTCAGGACTCTCATATCTGAGGTCTCTAGTCTTTGGTCAAGTGTTTTTAGTTCTGACCCAGCTCTCAGATCCATAAGTTAAAATTGGTGTGAACACTGTCTTGTATACAGCTGATTTAGTGTTTTGACTAATTTCTCTCTTATTCCACATACTTTCAATCTTTTTATTGTAATTTAAAATTATTAAATGTTGTTTTATAAAGACATTCTCATTATATTAATGGAGACGAATCAGCCATTATTATATCTAACTTCTTGCCTGCCACTTTCATAGAGTGTGCATGCTTGCCACTTTCATAGTGTGTATGCTCGCCGAGGAGTTTGATAAGTGATTGACAGCTGACAGAGAGAGCATTTGGTATCAGGATAATGAGAAAAACGAGAGAGCTAATGGAAATTTAAGAACGCAGACTGGAGTAATTTTGTTCTTATGGAGTTTTTTTTTTTCACACTGGTTCAGCCATAGGAGCACCCAGAGCATTTGAGATAGGAAGTAACAACCATCTAGTTTTAATCAGGATAAAATTTAAATATCATATTGAAAAGCAAAGTCTGTAAGAAAGTTTGAAGGTGAAGCTTTCAGAATTGAACTGTAGACTGAAGTGCCCAAACCTTGTTCAAAAAAAAAAATCAAAGTTTGAAAACAGACTGAATCTTGGAGATTAATTGGTAGATCTTGAAGAAACAGTGATTGATTCAGCCATAGAGTCATGTCATGAGGTTGTCTGCAAGGATAGAAAAATCAGAACTCCACAATGGACTCGGAAGTTAAATGATGGACAAACAAAAGAAAAATATGTATTGCAAGTCAATGGTAAGTAATACAGCTTGTGCTGAAAGAGAATATAAAAAAATGTAAGAAAGCCAAGCACTGTGTAAAACTAGCTAAACAAAAGTTATAAGAAGACTTTGCTAAGAAGGTCGAAAATATCATGAAAATGGCAAATTATGTTAGAGGATATTGGAAAAGCTTAGAATTGGGGAAAGAGTACTCTAAGAGGAAACGAAGATGATAAAGATGATTTGAAAACATGAGGTATAGATGCCTGGAGTAATTACTTTGAAAGATTGCTAAATGAAACATGCAGTGGTAGCACACCAGTGTAAAACATTTAAGAGGAATGCAGTCAGGTGTACATGTCAATACTTGAAGTAGAATGGATAACAAAAACCTCACAAGTGCAAAGGCAACTAGAGTAGATGAATATTCTACCAGAAATGCACAAATATGGGAGTATAATATTTGTGGTTCCCACCCACAAAAGGTATATTTTTAAACCTTTTGTATATATGCACTAGAGCAGGGATTCTCAACCTGTGGTACGTGAGCCACTGCCATGCTGGTACATCTAATATCTTGAATTAAATATAGTGGTATGCCACTGGAAAAGGTTGAGAACCTCTGCACTAGACCATTTAGTGTGTGTGTGTGTGTGTGTGTGTGTGTGTGTGTGTGTGTGTGTGTGTGTGTGTGTGTGTGTTGCATTTTTAGTTGTTTTTTTACATAGACCAGAAACACTTCTCTAGAGACAAAACATGGAACGTTTTCATGCCACTTTAGACCTCCAATAAGTGGGGCAGTGATCTTGCAAGTGATGAAATTCATTTCCCACCTAAAGACAATCACTAATATCCATGCCCATGGCAGGATTCCAACCCACACGAGCTTGTTGGTTGGAGAGTGGATGGACACACCAACCAGGCCAGCAACATTTTTTTTGTGTGTGGTTCCCACCCACAAAACGTTATTATATAATAACGTACTATGGGTATATTATTATATAATATACCCATAGTACATTTTGTATCATAGGTTATATAAACCTAGCTTGGCTAAGGTTTATATAACCTATAATATATATATAAGGATACCAAGTAATTTTATAAACTTGGTTTTTTTTACTCCTTATATATATGCACAGAGAGAGAAGCCTCCATAGCTCAGTCAGCTATGGAGGCTTCTCTCAACACCTTTGGTCGGAAAGACCTGGGTTCAATTCCCATCAGTAACATGAGGAACCTTTATCTGGTCTCTTTCAACTAATGGTGAGTTAACCGGTCTTACGGAGGTCAAGGGTTTTCCCTTCCTGTAACTTGCGTTTTTCATCCCTTGAAATAGGCAAACCAGACCCGTGAACACACACATGGCTACAGTCAATGTTCCCTCTAAGCTGTGCGCATGTGCTTGCGCACACGTTTTACAACTAGCACACAAAGCAAAAAATGTGCGCACACTAGATTTTCAAGATGAGCCTAAAAAAATCAAGTTGGGGATTTCTGTTTTCATTTCAATTGAAATGCTCACTTCCCCTGATTTCCACTCTGGGAAATCTGTGTCTTGTCCGATTGTTACGTTTCGGACAATCCCCCACTTTGAAAAAATTGTTTTAATGCTTTCCTCCCCTTTCTCTAGCTATTTGAGTGGAAACCTGTCAATTTTTACGGATTTTAAAATACTCCCGACTAGGAAGGGTAGCTATTTTCTTCCTTCACATTCTATGCCTTTAAGGAGCGTTTCCCTTGTCTCTATGTTGTTCGTTACTATTTGGAATCATCCCCCCCCCCCCGTAAGGGATAAGCCCGTAAAGAGAAGAGCTCTCACAAACATCGTTTGGGTCAATTTCGATCCTGAGGGTACGAACTCTTGGCAAGAATTTCGACATTCTTTAAAAGCAAACACCTTACCAACGGAATAGCAAATTTCAGTCCCTGAAAGGAAATGACCTAAAACGGACCTGCACCGATTGGAATGAGGCCGCAAAAAATAAAAGCCAACAAAAGAAAAACTAGAAGGGTTCTTACCAAACAATACTGGAATAGGAGCTCTCTCTTGGGATCTGGTAACTGGCAACTGGAATCCAAAAGAAGACTAGAACATGGAGCTTTCTCTCGGGGCTGCTGAAAACAGGTCTCGTCAGTGGGAGCTAGGCTAGAAATCTATTGAGGTCTCATCAGTGGGAGCCAGGCTAGAAATACCAAGATTTTAGTAATACAGAGCTTATAAGTATTTTACCAGAACAAGTTACCATAAGGTGTTTTTACCTTATTAAATAAAAATCTCAGGAGGAGATATAAATGTAGAAAGTATTTTACATTTATATCTCCTCCTTGGGTATAATAAATGTTAAAAATACCAAGCAATATTAAACCTGGTTTTATTCCGTTTCCCAAGTAAGCAAACAGACAAGTCAAGTTTGCGCTGCAAGTGATGCAAGTCTAGCTGATCCTACAGGTAGTGCAACACCAAGGCAACTCGTGGTAAAGGTGGCATAAGCCACCTTTACCATGAATTATACCCAAGGTAAAATACTTTCTACATTTATATCTCCTCCTGAGATTTTTATTTAATAAGGTTAAAACACCTTATGGTAACTTGTTCTGGTAAAATACTTGTAAGCTCTGTATTACTAAAATCTTGGTATTTCTATCCTGGCTCCCACTGATGAGACCTCAATAAAGGTCAAAACCGGTCTGGGTAGTGGCCCCCCTTCCCTTTAATTCAAAACATCATACATCCCTTTCTTGGAGGTGTGTTTTGGCATTAAGGGTAGATATTAAGATTAGTGATCAGAGCTTATGCCACCTTTACCACAAGTTGCCTTGGTCTTGCACTACCTGTAGGATCAGCTAGACTTGCATCACTTGCAGGCACAAACTTGACTTGTTTGTCTGTTTGCTTACTTGGGGAATGGAGTAAAACTAGGTTTAAAATTGCTCGGTATTTTTAAAAGTTAATGGTGTTGCTGCAAAACTTTAATTAGAAATTCCACATCTTGTCCAGCAACACTGTGTAGCTCACCGTGAGGATCTGAGATACGTGGAAGGAAATTAAACTAATTAGAGATATTGATACATTAATGAGAACAGTGTATACGCACCCTTTTTTCGTTCCACAGTGAAACGACATGAATTTAAAGAAATTGTCGAGACCACTGAAAATGAAGCTATTGCCTTCAGACCACTCAATGAAGTGCGGTGGCTATCCAGACATTTTGCATTGCAAGCAATAACAAGAAACTATGAGAGACTGATCACATATTTTGAAAAATACAAATCAAATGATCCCGTGGTTAATTATTGTCACAATAAATTAACTGATGTGACATTCAAAGTAGCTGTTAATGTTTTAAGTGATGTTTTTGAAGAAATGGCTTCCCTGTGCAAAATCTTACAAAGGAGTAACCTTACACCACTAGACAGTCATCATTTTACCAGAGGGAAGATTAACAAAATCAGGAATCAGTATTTAGAAGGTGATGCTTGCTGGAGTGACAGTCAGTGCTTTACTTAAACAAGAAGAGACTGAACCAGTAGATACTAGGCCCCTGTTAAATTTTATAAATTGTTTATGTGCACATTTAGAGGACAGATTCCCTGAGAATGAGATATAAGAATGGTCAGTATTTGATATCTCCTCTATTTCACATTGTGATTTCTCATTTGGTAGTAAACATGTTAATGCCCTTTGTCTTAAATATCATGATTTTCTGGATGATACTACAGAAATAATGTCAGTTTAATGATATCAAATTTTACACAAATGGTTGTATTTGCTCTTCAAAATGAGCAGTTTTGTGATTTGGCAAAGTTGACGGATATTGGAGGAACCTTCCTTGCATCTAGTGCAGACTGTGAGCATCTGCACTAGATGCAAGTCTAATGAAATAATAAATAACTATTTGTCTCACCTTGAGACAAATAGTTAAAAAAAAATCTTTCAAATATAATAAGGATGTGTAGTTAATTATAAAGGATTTAACGATCTGTATATAAGTTTTGTATATCTTCAAGAGACATATGACAAGGTGCCAAGAGAAAAGCTGTTCAAAACATTAGTTATATTGTGTAAATGGAACATTATATCAAGCAATACTTTGTGTGTGTGTGTGTGTGTGTGTGTGTGTGTGTGTGTGTGTGTGTGTGTCAACAGTTAGAAGTGAAGGAGGTATGTGAAAATGGTTTAATATTAAATCAGTTGTGAGACAAGGGTATACATTATCTCCACTGTCAATGATCATTTATATGGATTGCATTATGTAAGAAAGTGGCATGATATCAAGTTTTGAGATGTTAATCTGAGTACTTTATGCAGACTAAATACTCCTAAGCACTCTTAAATAAATTAAATAACAGAAGTAACAAATTTGGCTTGAACATCCTTATCTGCAAAGGCAGGTTTTGCAGCTATCAACAGCTTGCCCATTTAATCTATCGGCAGCCAGGTTATTTAAATTTCTGTAGGAATTTAGACTACCAATATGATGTTTTCTATTCATTTTCTTCTAGGTCTTCCCAGCAATATCTTTCTTTCTACTCTTCTGTTATAGAAAATTTCAGGAATCCTTTTAGTAGGCATTCTGTTTTTCTATGATTCTTGTTATTACTGAAATATGGTACTTATAATTTTTTTCTGATGTCCTAATTAGTTATATTTAATTCAGTGATATTTTATTTTCCTAAGACATTTGTTTTCTAAGCCTGTCAGTAATATTAATTGTAATTACCCAAATGAAACAAATCCATTTTGTCAGATTGATGATTCTGACTTACACCTTCCTAGGAGGTCTACAATGGATAATACATAAAATTATGAATAAAAACAAAAAGTTCAAACAACACTTTAATAGAAGTATACACATTGGAACTTGCATCTGTAGATCTCTTTAGGCAGAAACTCACTCGGAAAAGCTTTTGGTGAGATGTGATTGGCTCTTGGAGTTGCAAAAAAAAAAAAAAAAAACAGGGTGGATATCTAATTAAAACACAGAATGGACACTTGTTATACCTTCAGTTGTGATAACTCCCTCGGTGCATAGATTTCCTGATACATAAATTGCTAATGTAAGTACACTGCTTGGAAAGACACCCCATCAGTGTGTATCATGACATGTAACGAGTCACTTTGTAGTCTGTATAAATTGGTGGAATATATGGCTCCCAAATCAGTGCAACTGTGTCTGGATGGAATGGCTGTGAGAAGGGAAATGATTTAGTTTGAAACAGGAATTGTGATAGGATGCCATTTTGCAGACCTATCTGTTTGGCAAATTGTTAAGTTTGGCCATTCCAGGTCAGTAAGTGTTAATATCCTGAGATGGAAGCATAGGAAGTCAACTGCAAGTGTTATCCATAGGGTGTATGTAGGATAATATGTAAAAACTGTTATTCCTCAGCCAACACATTTGAATGCAGAATTCCAAGCATCGACTGGAACTCTACACGAATCTGCATAAAAACATTCAAAACTGATGCTCACAACATAGGGATCCATGCTATGACTTCATCATGCAAGCCTCACATTACCTAAACCAACATGCAACTTCAGTGGTGCAAAAAAATGTGTACAGTGGGATGTCAAAGCTTGGAAAGCTGTTATAGAGTGACAAGTCACACTACACCTCCCCCTTCTACTGAGCAGACGAAGGGGGTGTAGGTGTGGTGGATGTCTAGTGAACGTCTTACCAGAATGTGTAATTCCAGCTATGAAATTCAGAGGTGGCGGTGTGATGGTATTGTCCTGGTTTGCCCTTGAACCTCTGTTTATGGTGCCATGAACATTGAACTCCAAGAGGTATCTGAACATTCTGTACAATGCAATGCGTCCTACTTCTGTAACTGTGTGGTTTGTGGACATGAACATCACCACATGACTGGCCTTCAAACCCCTATTCTCAACCCTATTTGAACATCTGTATAATGAACTGGAGCATCATGTGAGGTCACAGAATGTCTGTCCTACAATAGTCCAGGACCTCATTACATTCCTACAGGAAGAATTGGCCCATTAATCGCTATTGTACGCATGTGGAAAATATGCCCTGTAGGATTGCTGCAGTCATCACAGTGAAAGGAGGTCCTATAGCTTATTAAGCTGGGTGCCATGGCTGTTTCTTCCTCATAGTATGGTGACTTCTTTCTAATCAGTATACATTAAAGAAATAAATATCAGCCAGTAAATAGAAATATCTATAAACAAGATCTCAAATTGAAATTTTACAAGATTATACCTCAACTTTGGATCACTCAGATGCAGTCTAAAATTGTATGCCACAGTAGTAGAATCTTTAAATTACATTAAAAAATAAAAAATAAATTATATTATTATGGGTGATTTAAATGTGAAAATAATGATAATCTGAATTCATTGGTAAAGTTAGAGGCAAAAGAAATTAGAAAGATGTTTGATGATTTAATGAATAGAACAGCCTATTTTGTATTCATTCTTTAATTAAAAAGAAAAGGAAGAATCATTGTAAATTAGCATGGGGAAGTCTTAACATTCAGAACTATAATGAAATAAGGTCATAATAATAAATAGGAGGCTTGTTGTAAATAATGTAACAGTTTTTATTAAACAGGAAGTGATCACAAAATGCTGAGTTCTAAAGTAGTAATTATTAAAAAAAATGGGAAATGAACTAATTAAACAAAGTCCAGGTCAATAAACATAGAAGAAAAGGATATGACGTTTCTTCATGTGAAAAGCAGATTAGAAATTTTGTATCTACTTGGATACTGTATGAACGAGGAGGGGCTGGTGATTTTGAATTTATCCAACCAAATTGTATTTTAATTGGCTTGAACTGTAATGCAAAAATGGTACAGCATGACAGAATTTTGTGCTGGCTAGGGCTTTGCCCCATTAAACAGGATCCTATTGTTTTAAGGGAAACAGAGCAAAAAGTCCAGAACAAATTCCAGCTCGGTATCAGCAGAGGCAGAGCATGCGGGTGCCGGTACGAAGGGGGTTGCGCCGCTGGGGAGACGCCCTCTTCGTGCCTGCAGAACCACACACGCCCAGATCGTTACAGGGGCGCTTAGATAGAAATTGCATGCGGGTGCCAAAGACCCTAGCACCGCTTCTGAGCAGAGTACAAGATTCGAGCTATTGAAAGAATTGGATTAGTACCAGATCAACATATAATAGGTATTACTTAAAAGAGGTAAACTTAAAGAAGACCAAAAAAAAAAAAGTACAAATAAAAGGCAATATTCAGGCAATAACAATCAGAGAAAATGTGGAGTAGCTATGGTATTCATCACTAATATGACAAATTTTTTGAATGGCAGGCAGTGGCAAGTGAAATGAAGTGGGCAAACATCAAAATGGGAGAACTGGACAATGAAACTTAATTGTGCTTAAGGTCCCACAGAAGATTCTATTCAAGAAGTGGAGGAATTTTTGAGGAACTAGAGAAGACAGCTGACACAACAAAAAAAAAAAAAAAGGAAAAGATTCTGTGTTGGAGATCTGAACAAAGTATTAAAAGAGCAAAGCTTTAGATGGGAGATGTATGCTCACTGTGAGACCACTGCCCTGCTTATTGCATGTCTGAATTGGCTTGAAAGAGGTCCTTGTTTGGTCTCTATAGCAGAGTTCTGTGTAAAAATGAATAATAAATACAAGAAAAGATAAAAATAGAAAAAATATATATTCCTAGCCTGCCCATGATACAAAATGTACTATAGGTGTGTAAATAACCTTTCGTGGGTGGGAGCAACATAAAATAAATGAAGTATTTATTCATTCTGTTCAGCACATGGACTAGTTTTTCTAACATAAAAACATATATAGTTGTTCTAACATAAAAATAAAGAAGTTTGACTTTATTAATTAATTTAAGGAATTCACAACATACACTACAATATAAATTTAACTTTAATATACATTTCCAATATTTCAGCAACCCTACATCTGAGGCACCTGGAAAAAAATTACCAAAATCTTAATAAAACATGACTTGACCTCTTGTTACAGACCATATAGAAAATTGGCATCCCTTATCCACTCCAACAAAGCCAACCACTTTCCCTAGACCTACCTGGTGTATACTAGGTCCCTTGCAGCTGTAAGCTGTCCTACTTTCGCCAAACAGGCAGGACAGCGAATATCAGAATTTCAGAACACAAGGATTACATCAGTTTTCACCAGTACAGTCACTCTGGATACACACCACAGAATACGGTGGAAGAAAGCCACAATAATACACTGTAGCAAGTTCAAATTTGAAAGACTTTTCATGGAATCAGCCTCAGCTCTAAGAAACATGCCAAACCTCAACAAATTTGGTTGCACGAGACTGCCCCAAATTTGGGAGACGTACATCAGGACACCTTCAGCCTGACGGCCAAGAATACCTTCCTAGCCTGGTAGGGGGGCACCATCAAGACTTTTAGGAGAAACAATAGCTTCCTCGCTTCATCCTCGTGTGTAGTGCCTGCATGCACGTGTCTTTATTATAGAGATGGATTTAGAGTAATCCTTGTTGTGAGGGGGGGGGGGGTAACTGGTTTCAATATTTTTGGGAGGGGGGGGTAGCCATTGGCTGAGAAAGTGTTGAGGATGTGATTTAGTTCAGTGGTGAGGACATTGTCATTTGAACAGATTAATTTAGCCTTGTTGTAATAGTGTCTTAATAACTCCATATTGTTGTGTGTGTGGGGGGGGGGGGGGGGAATTGTTGGTGAATGTATCTGCCTGTATGGGTGGGTTTTCTATAAATTGTGAAAACCAAGGTTCCATCAGGCTGGCAGGTGACTAGAGTGTCTAGAAAGGGAGGCTGTTGTTTTCCTCTTTTTCCATGGTGAACTTGATTCTGGGGTGTTAGTTGTTTAAGTGTGTTAAGAAGGAGAGGAGTGTATCAGAGCCATGTGGCCAAATAGCGAACACATCATCAATGTAGCGAAGCCATATGGTTGGTGTTTATGGGGCAGAGTTTAAGGCTTTCTCTTCAGAAGTCTCCATAAAGAAGTTGGCCAAGGGTGGGGAGAGTGGTGAACCCATGGCTGTCCCCTCTATTTGTTTGTAGAATTTTCCCTGCCAAGCGAAATAGCCTGAGTTCATTGTGAACTGAAATAGGGCTGAGATATTGGGAGGAAATTTAGCTTGGATTAGCTCTAAGTTTCCTTCAGTGGAACATTTGTGAATAAAGAGGAGACATCAAAACTGACCATTATGTTAGTATGTTGGAGTGTAAGGTTTTCTATGCTGGCTTTGAAGTGGGCTGAGTTTTTTATGTGTGATGGTGTGTTGCCAGTATAGTGTGTGAGCCCCTTGGCCAAATGTTTAGCTAATTTGTGTGTGTGGGGGGGGGGGGGGGGGGGGGGGGATCAACCTCATGGGCTCACTTTAGTGAGTACGGCATGGCAAACACCCGAGGTACCCGATGCTGGACCATGCCTTACTTCAATGTGATATACATCTGTTATATTATCTGTAGACTGGTCCTCTACCCTTCTCTTTTTGCTCCTTACCCCCAATGCTATTAAAGTATTCGAGGGCTAGGGGTGAATCTTTCCTATCTTGCTATGTCATTTCGCCTATTTGCATCCACCGAAGGGGGCAAGCTAGTCCCAATATGTGGTGGTCCCAAGCCCGGATAAATGGCGAGGGTTGACGTAAGGACGGGCATTCGGTCATAAAACTTTACTGTCAGCTCTGGATATGATTAAATGACTCGAAAAGAAAGTGATACCCCTTAAGCGATGCGCAGCCACATCGCCCTTCAGCTGCGAGAAGTGGAAGAGTGCTTCTTTAACCGCATCAAGGGTGGTTTCGGTTAAAGAAGCGAGCCCATCAAATGGAGAGAATGTTGCTAGAGGGAACATTGAATGTTGGAAGCATGACTGGAAGGGGAAGAAGAGGAAGCTGGACATTTTATGCGTGCAGGAGACAAGGTGGAAGGGAGAAAAGGCGAAGGAACTAGGAGATGGGTATAAATTGTTCTACTCTGGAGCAAATAAAGAGGGAAGAAATGGTGTCAGAATTGTGGTGTGTGGCAGAATGAAGGGCGAAGTACTGGAAGTGGGTAGGAGGAACGACAGGATCATGGGAATGAAACTGGGTCTTGGAGAAGAGCAACAACTGGTCGTCTTATGTGTATATGCCCCACAAGTTGGCTGTACAGCAGAAGAGAGAGATGAATTCTGGAATGCTAGATGAAGAAATGAGGGAACTGGAAGAAAATGAGATGGTGATTTTCAGAGGAGACTTGAACGGACATATAGGGACTGTGAAAGGGTGCATGGTGGCCATGGAGTGCAAATGATGAACCAGGAAGGAGAGAAGATTTTGGACTTTGCAGTAGCGTTTCATCTGGCAATTGTGAACTCCATCTTCTGTAAGAGGGAAGAGCATTTGATAACATTTAAAAGTTGCTACAATAGTTCACAGATTGACTACATTTTGACTAGAAGAAAACATCTTAAGGCAGTAACAAATTGTAAAGTAATCCCAACAGATCAAGTGGCGCAGCAACACTGCTGCTGTGTGCAGACTTTGAAATAAAGTTGAAGATAAGAACCTTTAGAAGCCATGGGAGGAAGAAAATTAAGTGGTTTTGCTTAAAAGAAGAGAGTGTCAGGAACCGTTTTAGGGAGAGGATTTCGGATGGACTGGAAATTGTACAAGACTGGTGGAGACATAATTCAAAAGTCATTCTAAGCTGTGCAATTGAGGTGCTTGGTGAAACATCCAGAAAGATTACAGCGCAAGAGGGTTGGTGGTGAATAATGATGTACAAGAAGCAGTGACGGCTAAGAGGAAGGCAAAGCAGAAGTGGGACAAGTCAAGAGTGGAATAGGACAGAGAGAAAAAGCGAGAAGCCAAGAGAGTTGTTACATAGGCGAAGGCCATGGTATGTGAAAACCTTTATGATCAATTAGAAACAAAGGAAGGACAGGGAAAGATTTATCGATTGGCAAAATGTAGAAATAAGGCTTCAAAGGACATCGTACATGTGAGCAGACCCAAGATGCTGAAGGAAGAATATTATGGAGGAATGTGGACATAAGAAACAGATGGAGAATATACTTTGGGGAATTTTGAATAAGGAAAATGCAAGGACTCACAGAGAAGATGGGCAGCCTTCTGAGGGGATGGTGCAGAACATCGGTAGAGTGGAAGTGAAGGAGGCTATGAAGAGGAGGAAGAATGGAAAATCAGTAGGCCCAGACAGGATTCCAGTGGAGGCATGGAAAGCTCTGGGGAAGAGGGAATTGACCTGCTGTGGGATATGACATCACATAATATTGTTGGCGATGTGGTTTGGAAGGTGCGGATCCGCATTCAATCTGGATCATTATATCCTCGGCAGGTATTTTTCTGAGAGCAATGCCGAAGTTGTGGCCATGTGTAAGAGCGATGAGTGCTGCAGGCTTCAAAATCACTGAAGAAAGGTTGACTACAGTGTTGATTGGAGATTTTGGTTCGGAGGTCGAGTTCTGTCTTTAATTTCTCAAATTTCTTGATATGTTGACTCCGTATTTTCTCGAATTCTTTATCTGCCACAGTGCATCAGATGTTATATAAAATTGACCAAAGGTCATCAATTTTTGAAGTTTTACATTCGTATTGGTGGGCTTTGCGTGCGATGGAATCTCTGTGGAATCCCAACAATTCCCCCCCCCCCTCACAACAATATGGAGTTCTTAAGACACTATACAAAAGGGCTAAACCAAAAAAATATTGAAACCAGTAAACCCCAACCCTTCCCTCTTTCACAATAAGGATTACTCTAAATCCATCACCATTCCCTACATCCAAGGCACCTCAGAAAATATTATCAAAATCTTAAAAAAACATGACTTGACCTCTTGTTACTTGTCATATAGAAAATTGGCATCCCTTATCAGCTCCAACAAAGACAAACCACTTTCCCTAGACCTACCTAGTGTATACCAGGTCCCTTGCAGCTGTAAGCTGTCCTACTTTGGCCAAACAGGCAGGACAGTGAATATCAGAATTTCAGAACACAAGGACTATATCCGTTTTCACCAGCATAGCCATTCTGGTCTTGCAGACCATCCTCTGGATTCACGCCACAGAATACGGTGGAAGAAAACCACAGTAATACACCATAACAAGTTCAAATTTGAAAGACTTTTCATGGAATCAGCCTCAGCCCTAAGAAATATGCCAAACCTCAACAAATTTGGTTGCACGAGACTGCCCCAAATTCAGGAGACCTTAAGCCCAACAGCCAAGAAAAAACCTACATAGCCTGCTGGGGAGGGGGGAGCACTGTCAGGACTTTCAGGAGAAACAATAGCTTCCTTGCTTCGTCCTCATTTACTGTGTGTAGTGCCCGCATGCACGTGTCTTTATTTTTAGTTCCTTTGAAGATGGCAGTGTGACGTTGCCAAAATATTGGAAATACATATTAAAGTTAAATTTAATTTATAGTCTAGTGTACGTTGTGAATTCCTTAATTTAATTAATAATCATGTATAACCAACATATAAGCCTTCCAACAAGAATGACTGTTAATAGCAATGCTTTCCCACTGATTCAGAACAATGTTCACAGAGGATTTGAAATTAAAAGTGATCGGCATTTAGCTTTGAGCAGGATAAAATTGAATTTCTAATTGAAAAGAAGAATGTGTAAGAAAGTTTTAATAAAAATCATAGATGAGCAATAGCTTCCTTGCTTCGTCCTCATTTACTGTGTGTAGTGCCCGCATGCACTACACACAGTAAAAAAAAAAAGAGCAGCTTTCAGAGATGAACTATAGAACCATCATCAAATTCCTGACATGTTCTCTCAAAGGGTGTACAGCGGAGTTAAGTATTTATGGCTGTGGATCCGTGTGTTCACGGAAAAACTAAAACTGTTTAAACCCAACTATTTCTCATTTTACAGAAGAGCAATAATTATCAAAACCATTATTACGCAAATGTACATGCATACAATTAATATTACTGATGTTAAGGGAATAGAAGAAAATCAGTTTTACATACCATTAATAGACTTTTTATGGAATAATAGGAAACACAAAGTCAGGAAAGACTATCTAAAATTATAAAGCAGTCAAGGGGGATTCTCACCTCCCAGTTTTACTACATGAAAAATTTACATCATTACTAACTTCCTATCTACAATTTTCCTCCAAATCAGTCTGTTACTTGTCAAGACTCCAACATTACCAGATCTTATATTTCTATTGTCTAAGGCACTTTGTACCATATCAATCCACCTATATTCTTGGTCTTCCTCCGGGTCGTTTTCCTGCCAACCTGGCAAAGAACACTTGTTTTGCTAATCTTTCCTTGCCCATTCTGTTTAAGTGATCATACCACCTGAGATTAGCTCTGCTAACACATTCCTGGATGCTGACAATGTCAAGTTCTTTCCTAATATCCTCGTTTTTAATATTATATTGCCATTGATGCCATCTGTTCATGCCTCTAATCTTTCTCCAAACTCTCGTGTGTGTGGTCTCTAGTCTTTGGTCAAGTGTTTTACTTCTGACCCAGCTCTCATATCCATAAGTTAAAACTATAGAAAGTATTTTACCTTGGGTATAATAAATGTTAAAGATAACAAGCTATTTTAAACCTGGTTTTACTCCATTTCCCAAGCAAGCAAACAGACAAACAAGTCAAGTTTGTGCCTGCAAGTGTTGCAAGTCTAACTGACCCCACACGTAGTGCAAGACCAAGGCAACTCATGGTAAAAGTAGAATAAGCTCTGATCACTAATCTTAATATTTACCCTTAATGCAAAGCCCATCTCCTGGAGGAGATGTATGATGCTTTGTATTAAAGGCAAGGGGCCACTATCCAGACCGGTTTCGACCTTTATTGAGGTCTCATCAGTGGGAGCCAGGCTAGAAATACCAAGATTTTAGTAATACAGAGCTTAAGTATTTTAACAGAACAAGTTACCATAACGTGTTTTTACCTTATTAAATAAAAATCTCAGGAGGAGATATAAATGTAGAAAGTATTTTACCTTGGGTATAATAAATGTTAAAGATGTCAAGATATTTTAAACCTGGTTTTACTCCATTTCCCAAGTAAGCAAACAGATCTTTGTTATATTCCCATGCTTTCTCAACTATTTGTCGTAAAGTTGAGAGCTGATCCTGACAGCATCTATTTGGCCTGAATCCAGCTTGTTCATCACCAAGCTTTTCTTCCACAATTCTTCTCAACTGTTTCTCAAGTATACTTGCATAAATCTTACCAGGAACACTCAGTAGGGATATACCTTTGTAATTCTCATATTCAGTTTTATTTCCCATTTTATATATGGGTACTATGAGAGCTCCACTCCAATCATCAGGAATTCGTCCCTCTGTCCAGGCCTTCTGAGCTATCCAGTGCACCCACTGTAAGACTTTTATACCACCATACATCTACTCCTGCTGCCTTTCCACATTTCAAGCCTTTGATGGCTTTTTCTACTTTAAGTATGGATATGTATTCCTGACTCACATGCCTGGTCAGTGTTTTTTTATCACTGTGCTGTCATCACTGCTTATTTCATTTAGCAAATTTTCAAAGAAATTACTCCATAATTCAAGGATATCTTTTTCTCCCATTTTCATGTCACCTTTATCATTTCTAACTCCTTTTACAGCACTCTTTCCTCCATTTCTAAGTTTCTTCAACAACCTCCAGAATATTTTGCCACCTTCTTGATATTTATTTTCTATGTTCTTGCCAAAGTCCTCCTGCGACTTTTGTTTAGCTAGTGTTACACAGTGTTTAGCTTTCTTACATTTGTCTCTGTATTCTCTAAGAGCACACACTGACTTATTGCCAGGAACTTTTGATATGCTTTTTTCTTTTCCTTCACTGCCTCTTTAACTTCCTATGTCCATCATGGAGTTATGATTTTTCTATCCTTGCAGACAACCTCACCACATGCCTCTCTGGCTAAATTAATCAGGGTTTTCTTGAAAGCTTGCCACTAACTCCAAGGTTTGGTTCGTATTCTCAGGCTCTTTCATTTTTTCTCCAATAATCTTTGTGTATTTTAGTTTACAGCTCACATCTGAGAGCTGCTCAACTTTTATTTGCTTTAAAACTTTCTTACATTATTCTTTTCAATATGAAATTCAATTTTATCCTGCTCAAGACCAAATAGTGATCACTTCCAATTTCAAATTCTCTGTGATCACTTCCAATATCAAATCTACATGTTTCAAACATGAAACATGATTGTCATGTTTTCACCAGTAAGAAAACATCACTATCAACAATAACATAGTCAATGAGACTTTTCTTATTCCTTGCCTTTTCTCTCAATGTGAATTTATGCACATTTTTACATTGGAACATGGTGTTAGTAATAACCAGTCTGTGTCCTGAGCAGAAATCCAAGAGATATTTGCCATTATTATTAGCTTTGCTCTTTTCTCCAAATTTTCCCAAAATATTTTTATGTCTGACAATCATTTCCTACTCTGCTATTTAGATTCCCAACAATGACCAACTTTTCCTTTTTCATTGTGTCAGTTGCTTTCTCTAAAGCCTGAAAAAATTCCTCCACTTCTACCTTAGTAGAACCTTCTGTGGGACGATAGGCATAAATAAGTCTCATTGTCCAATTCCCCATTCTTATATTTGCCCATATCACTCTACTTGAGACTGCCTGCCTGCCATTCAAGAAGATTAGCCTCGTATTTTGTGTTGAATACTATGGCTACTCCTTCTTTTCCTTGATTATCATTGCCTAAATATAACATTTTGTATTTATTTCTCAGAAAGTTCTCACCAGGTTTTGTCTTTTTTGTTTCAGTCACCTCTATTATGTTGATAGTACCGATCTTTAATGCTAGTGATGTTGAGTTGGGGTGTGCTTTCAGATTTGTTCCAGTAGCTGACTTTTCGCTGTTCACCCTGGTTCCCTGGCGAAAACAAGGCCTTGTTTAACCATGCGACGTCCCAGCCGGCATTAGATATTGTCATGTTGTACCATTATTTTGTATATTGGGTTAAGCCAATAAGAATACAATTTGGTCAGCTAAATCCCAAATTGCCAGCTCATCCTCATTCATTCAGTATCCAGGTAGATACACAACAGGGTGCACTCCGAGAAAGTGAAGATTGGACATTAGGTGAGAAGCCCTGGTTGGTTCTCCACATTTCTTTAAAGGCTATGTGGAGGTCTTCTCTCAGTTATACAGCTTTGACCCTTAAGCACCCCACTGTAACTGGTGACTGTAGAATCAAATTATTATTACATGACATCCCCCTTGGACTCATTGTGGGGGGTCACTCCAATCTGTGCAACCAGACACCTACACTATTTAACCTCTATCCATGATACTATTTACATTCTATGCCATAACACTGTTTACTGTTACTAGAAGTATTTTTCTCTATAAGTTGCATTCATACTAAGTCATACTGATCATACCAGTCATAAGTTGCATTCATACCAATCTCCATGGAGAAAAATATCCTTCTACCTCTGTATGAGATTGGCTAACTCGCCTTTGGTTGAAAAAGCTCACAAAGATTCCTCTCATCAGGGCAAGAATTGAGCCAAGTGCTTTCTAGTCGATTAAAGGGCTCCCATTGTTCATCTAATTGCACGATAGAAGCTAATTCAAGGAAAAATGAAAGAATTTGAAACTAAGAACCAATCCTAGGAGCTGTATTACTGTTCTACATTATGAGAGAAGGTAACTACCCAGATCAGTTTCAACCTTTATTGAGGTCTCATCAGTGAGTAGGTAGACTTAGTTAATACCAAGTTTGTAGCAAACAGAACTTACATCCCTTCTATGAGAATTGCCAAGAAGGTGTCCTAATAAATTATTAAGGTTGAAACCAGTCTGGGTAGTGACCTTCTCTCATAATGTAGAAGAGTAATACAGCTCCTAGAGCTAAGTTCACATTATGGGTTAATACCAAGAATAGTGATCGGAGCTTGCTCCACCCTTACCATGAGTTGCCTCAGTTTGCACTACCAAATGGGTCAGGTGGACTATCCAGGTATTTGCCTATGCTTGGAATTGCTGAACTTTATATAGTTTATATATTTGGCATGAATATAGAAACTATATATTAGCTGAATAAGAAACTCTTTGAGTTTCTTATTCAGCTAAGAAACAATATGGGATGTAATATCCCTTAACTTAAATAAGTTCATGTCGCCGAATTGAAGCCTTTGGCTCTTCATACAATTATTACTTTCCTAAAACTTTTCAGTTTAGCTGCCACTTCTTCTCTTGATTCTGCATACAACATAGTCCAAGGCACATCTTCTCTGTATTCTTGTTGGCTTAAACTACAACATAACATGATGGTACAATATAACAGAATTTCATGCCGGCTGGGTTAAACAAGGCCCCATTGTTTTTTCCAGGGAACCAGGGCAAACAGCAAAAACTCAACTACTGGAACAAATCCTAAAACACATCCCAAATAAGCATCACCAGAGTTCAAGATCAGTGCTATCAAAATAAGAAGCCTGAATAGCAAAGAAATAGAGCTTGCTGAGGAATTGGATAAGTATCAGATCGACATTATAATAGGGGTGACTGAAACAAAAAAAAAGACAAACTGGTGATCTTTCTGAGCAATAAATACAAAATGTAATATATACAATAAATATTCATGCAATGACAATCAAGTAAAAGGAGTAGCCATAGTATTCAACACTAAAAACACTATTCTTCTTGAATGGCAGGCAATATCAAGTAGTGATGTGAGCAGATATCAGAATGGGGAACTGGACAATGAGACTTATTTGTGCCTAAGAAAAAACTTATTGGTCCCAGAGAAGGTTCTACTAAGGTAGAAATGGAGGAATTTTTTTGAGTCTTTAGAGAAAGTAAATGACAAAATGAAAAGGGAAAGGTTGGTTCCTGGAGATCTAAATAGCAGTAGGATATGATTACCAGGCATAAAAAAATATTTTGAGAAATTTTGGAGAAAAGAGCAAAGCTAATAATAATGGCAAGTACATGTTGGATTTCTGGTTAGGACATGGGCTGTTTATTATTAACACCATGTTCCAACATAAAAATGTGCCCAAATTCACATGGACAGAAAAGGCAAGGAATAAGAAAAGTCTCATTGAATATGTTACTGTTGATAGTGATGTTTTCTCCCTGGTGGAGGACACTAGAGTGTACCAAGGATTTGAAATTGGAAGTGATCACCATTTAGTCTTGAGCAGGATAAAATTGAATTTCATATTGAAAAGAAGAACATGTAAGGAAGTTTCAAGTTGAATAAAAGTTGAGCAGCTCTCAGATGTGAACTGTACACTAAAAACACAAACACTATTCAAGAAAAAATTATGAAAGAGTTTGAGAACAGAGACCAAACCTTAGAGATTCAGTGGCAAGTCCTGAAGAAAATATAGATTGATTCAGCCAGAGTGGTGAGATTGTCTGCAAGGGTAGAAAAATCAGAATATCATGGTGGACACAGGAAGTTACAGGCAGTGAAAGAAAAGAAGAAGAAAGCATATCAGAAGTTCTTGGCAAATAAGTCAGCTTGTGCTCTTACAGAATACAGACAAATGTAAGAAAGCTAAACACTGTGTAAACCAACTAAACACAAGGCATGGGAAGACTTTGGTAAGAACATAAAAAATAAATATCAAGAACATGGCAATATATTCTCAAGAATATTGAAGAAGCTCAGAAATGCAGAAAGAGTACTGTAAAAGGAATTAGAGATGATAAAAGTCACATGGAAATGGGAGAAAAAGATATTCTTGGTGTATGGAATAATTACTTCGAAAAATTGCTAAATGAAATAGTCAGTGATGGCACAGTGGTAAAAGAAAAAAAAAACATTGACCAGGCATGCAATCAGGAATACATATCCATACTTGAAGTAGAAAAAGCCATCAAAAGGATGAAATGTGGAAAGGCAGCTGGAGTAGATGATATTTGATGAAAAATGCTCAAGATTGTAGGTATAAAAGTCTTACAGTGGCTGCACTGCATAATTCAGAAAGTCTGGATAGGCGACAAACTCCATATGATTGGAATTCTATTCCAATCATATGGAGTTTGGCCTCTCATTTTATTTTATTTACCATATATAAAATGGGAAATAAAACTGAATGTGAGAATTAGAGGTATTTCTCTACTGAGTGTTCCTGGTAAGATTTATGTATGTATACTTGAGAAATTGTTGAGAAGGAATGTGGAAGGGAACCTTGGGGAAGAACAAGCTGGATTCAGGTCAAGTAGAGGCTGTTAGGATCAGATTTTCACTTTACAACAAATAGTTGAGAAATCATGGGAAAATAACAAAGATCTTATTTAAGTTTTGTAGATCTGGAAAAGATATATGACAAGGTGCATAGAGATGCTAGTTGTATAGTGTCAGTGGGGCATTATATCAAAGCAATACTTTGTCTTTATTTGAGCAGTTAGAATTGAAGGAAGTACAGGAAGCTGGTTTAATGTTAAATCTGGTGTTAGACAAGGATGTACATTATCCCCTCTGTTATTTATCTGTATTGATCACCTTATGAAGGAAAGTAGTATTAAACCTGATATCAAAATTGGAGATGTTAATCTCAGCTCTTTACTTTATGCAGATGATAGATGTTATACTTCTAAATAAATCCAGTACAAGACAAGATTCCTTACTAAATTGAATAACTGTTGTAATAAGTATGGTAGGATGATAAGGGAAGGGCCACAACCCAGACTAGTTTCGACCTTTATTGAGGTCCCTTCAGTGGGAGTTGCCAAATGGTGTGCCACCCTTTTTTGAGCACATTACCCCAGTCCTGAAGATACTTTCAGGTGCAAACTTTGTTTGCTCACACTTGGATAAAGAAATTAAACTAAATTTATTATACTCTAACCAAGTGAAAAATAAACTTTCAACATCTTTCTCTAAATCCAGAGTAATTTATTAAAAAAGGGTGGCACACCATTTGGCAACTCCTATAGGTAGAGATGACCTGCTATTGCTTCTGCCTGGTATCTCCACTTGGGCCTGGCTCCCACTGAAGAGACCTCAATAAAGGTCGAAACTAGTCTGGGTTGTGGCCCTTCCCTTAATGCATTAACATTAGACATCTGCAAGGAGATGTGTTTTGCTTTATGGGAGATATCTGAGATAAGAGTGTTGGTAGCTTGCTCCACCTTTGCAAGGAGTTTCTGGTGTTGTACCACCTTACCCCAGTCCTGAAGATACTTTCAGGTACAAACTTTGTTTGCTCACACTTGGATAAAGGATTAAACTAAATTTATTATACTCTAACCAAGTGAAAAATAAACTTTCAACATCAGGAAGTTAGCAATTATTTAAGTTTTATGTAGTTACTATCATATCCTGTACACCCCTTGAGGGTACATGTCAGGAATTTGATGATGATAATGACATTGAAAATATCATCTGCATCCTGAAACATTTCTCCTATTTAATGCTAAGTTAGAAATAAAACAGTTGTTAAGTTAAGTTAAGGATTTTGTTAAGTTAAGAGATAAAGGTCACAACTGCATATTAGTTTCGCACTCAGACATATTTTGGTAATTGTGCCTTGTGTTTGAATTTTATATCTTAAACTAAATGTCCTGAAAGGCGCAGTATAAAATAAATATTTAGGGACACTAAGGGGAGAAGAAGCTTGAATATTTGTATTTGGGTGATATCTCGTATATAGATAAGATTTGGATAAAGATAAGTAGAGTTTCACATGTGAGGATAATTGAAAGCCTAATAATTGTAAATTGGGACACAACAATGGTTAGCCACCTGAGATTACAAGGACTTGGTGGATTGACATAGTACAAACAAGGTGCATTAAAGGATATAAGATCTGATAATATTTGTGTCTTGACAGATAATAGATTAATTTGAAGGGAAATTGTCAGTAGGAAGTTAGTAATGATACCACTTTTTCATGTGGTACTGTCTCCCCTCCTTTGACCCCCCCCCCCAAAAAAAAAGTATATAATTCAGGAATTTGATGATGACAGTTTCTGTGAAAGAGACACCACAAATAAAATCAGAGTAAAGAGGGATACGTAAATTAGATTACTCTAAAACCATTTTTTGAAAATACTTCTTTTAACTTTATCAAATGCTTTTTCAAAGTCAATAAATATAATGTGTTTCTAAATTGTATTCTCGTCTTTTCTCTATTATTAATTTTAGGCCAGGTTTGTACATGATCATCCTTTTCTAAATCCATTTTATACTTCTAAAATAAAGCTTTCAGAATATTTTATTAGTTTATTTAAAATTCTGCTGTATATTTTATAATGGGAATTCATAATACTTATATTTTTAGTGTCATCTCCACTACCTTTTTTAAAAAAAAATAGGAATCACTGTTGCTTTTTTTCCATTCTATTGGGTTACTTGTTGAATAGATTTTATTTAAAAATAATGTCTTTCTTTGGAGATCCAGTTCACCTTAGAAAAAGAAACGGATAACCAAATATCCTTTTTGTATCTACTGTCAACTAGTGGCAACTTACGGTTTTCAGGAAGAAGACTAACTAATACAGGCTGTTATATCCATGCTGCATCTCACCACCATCCTAGTCATAAGGCTGGGACTATTAAGACCTCATTACATTGTGCTCATTCTTTGTTCTTCTGATAAAGTTTTACAGAATTACAACATTAAATCTACCTTCTTATCAAATGGATTTTCAATAATTCCTTCATTTAAAAAAAATTCACTTAAACGTTATGCGATCTCTGGCACTTCTAATCCAGAAGAAACACCTTGCATTCCTATCTTGAGTGCATAGCAAAAATTTTAAAACCATTGAACAATTTTGTTGCCTTTCCTCCCCATCAGAAAAATCTCCATGTTTCTACATTTCCTGAGAATAAGTTTCCACCTTTTGGTTTTCCAGGTGTCTACCAGATTCCTTGCTCTCGTTACTTATCTTATTTTGGATAGACTGGAAGATCTGCTTTTATTCATCTTGAAGAACATATGTATTAACCCTGCAGAGGTTGCAGCTGATCTGACAGATACAAACAAATTTTTTAATATAAATATTCTTGCACATATTCAGTGTATAGCTTAGAGGTCATGACTGACTGCATGCATATATTACAAGTGATATTCCACATTATTTATGCAGTCAGTTTTGGTTTAACACGTGTTATGTAATGGTGTGTGATATTTCATAGTAAATTGTATCTGACAGATACTGCAACCTGCGATGTCAGTATAGTATTGGTTTAGTTGTTTTTTTATTTACCGTTGAAAATGGCTGGAAAAATATATCGATTGGATAATTCATCAGATGTTGAAGAGATGCAACGATTTTGTTACTTGAGTCCGATGATGAGAATGATAGTCAATTGTAACTGAAAATAAACCATCATGTATTGCAGTGTGTTTTATCACATTTTAGCACATACTAGTAATGAATGTATCTCTCGGGTTCACGCGACCTACGCTGAAATTTTTTCGACCATGACCTCCACAGGGTTAAATATCATGAGCTTGAACAAGCTGGGCTGGAATTTCTGAGCATGCCATCTCCACTAAACATAGTTCACTGGAACAACACAGGAGTTCTTCATAGAAGTCATTTCCTCATAGAATCTTTATAAAAAAAAACGTGTGAAATCAGGTCTGTAATGGAGTAATGACCCCATTACAGACCTGATGGTATTTACGTATACCCCTTTATGGGAGATAGAAAAGATTAGTGGATTTAAAAAGTACTTTTTTTTTTTTTTTTCTCTCAGTTCAAAATATTGACCATTTTAGTTGTCTTAATTGTGGCATATTTTTGAATTTTCGGTTATTTGATTACTATGAAACTTACAAATAAGTTTTAACCTGAGTTTTCCTTCATTTTTATAGTTTGTTATTAAGTCTGTTGAATATATTTTGGAAATAACGAACAGTTCCAGATGACTGGAAAGAATCCATTATATTACCTATTTCAATAAAAGGAATAAATCTGAATGTCCAAATTAAAGAGGAATAACTTTTTCATATTGTGGATAACAGAATATGTACATCAATCTTGAAAACAAAACAGATGATTTAGAAAGGGTTGCTTGTTTATTGATTCAGTCTTTACTTTAAAACAGTTAATTGAGAAAAAAATGATAATAAATTACTCGTATCCTATTCATAGATTACACAAAAAAAAAGCTGTTTTTAATAGCTTTAACATTTCGAAATTTTCTTTTTAGAAAAATTTCAAAATGTTATATCCTTGATATAGAGCTTAAAAATTTTAATTTGGCTTTTTTAAGATGGAAGGTTTTATAAATACATCCATATTTTATAGGCAAATGAGACCAGAGTGTTTATAAAATGTAATTTTTGCATTTGAGTATCCCTCCACTACTTAAGACACTGACTCTGCATAGAAGTCCATATAGTCATGTTTTATTGGTGCTCAGATTACATTTCAGCTTGACATCTATTTTATACTGCTGTTCTTATTTAGCTTTAAAAATATGCAAGTATTTATAATGTCCTTCATATTAAATAAGCCAAACTGAAACCTTTCGGTCTTTATATATCACTATGCAACTATCAAGGGTTTTCACTTATAATGAATTTTTAACTTTCATATAACATAGTATATGTTGTATGAATTCTTTGTTCAATAGCATAGAATTGCTATGGTATTCAACTGAATTTGTTGTGTGGTCTATGATGAGAATGGCAGGCTTGCGCACATCAATGGGCTTTGGCTTGGTCTTTGCCTGTGCCAGGCAGAGGCCAAAGATTTGTAAGAGGTACAGTCAGGAGCAATGAGAGAATAACATTTTTAGGTCACTCACAAGTTTTTGGAACCCTCAAGTGATTTGCACAAACTTATTTCTGCCTGTTATGTATTAAGGGAAGGGCCACTACCCAGACTAGTGTTGACCTTTATTGAGGTCTCTTCAGTGGGAGCCAGGCCCAAGTGGAGATAACATTATACATATCCGCAAGGAGATGTTTTGCACTATGGGAGATACTGAGATAGGAGTGATGTTAGCTTGCTCCACCTTTGCAACGAGTTGTCTGGTGTTGTACCACCTTACCCCAGTCTTGAAGATACTTTCATGTGCAAACTTTGTTTGCTCACACTTGAATAAAGGATTAAACTAAATTTATTATAGTCTAACCAAGTGAAAAATAAACTTTCAACATCTTTCCCTAAATCCAGAGTAATTTAATAAAAAGGTGGCGCACCGTTTGGAGATGACCTTGCTAAAGCTTCTGCTTGGTATCTCCACTTGGGCCTGGCTCCCACTGAAGAGACCTCAGTAAAGGTCAAAACTAGTCTAGGTAGCGGCCCTTCCCTTAATGCATACATATCTGCAAGGAGATGTGTTTTGCACTATGGGAGATACTGAGATAGGAGTGATGTTAGCTTGCTCCACCTTTGCAATGAGTTGCCTGGTGTTGTACCACCTTACCCCAGTCCTGAAGATACTTTTTCAGGTGCAAACTTTGTTTACTCACACTTGGATAAAGGATTAAACTAAATTTATTATTTCTGCCTGGTTTGATGCAAACCAATTTTTTGAAACAGCTGTTGAGCCAGCAAAACCTAATCTAAGCACTAATAAAAGGCAAATTTACGAGCTCTCCTATTGGCCAGAGTCTGTGTTAAGTAATGCAAGCCAAGGCAACTCTAATGCTGATGGTTATATTCTCATTAGATTGTTGTAAATTTCAAAACTGTCATAAATTTCATTTGATTATAAAATATGAATGTATTTATAATATCCTATGTATACGCTGCTCAAAGCAATTAGGGGATATTTTAGTTTCTCGGATAATTATAAATTTCTGCAAATAATTTACTATTGGGTACTTTATACATTAATAAATATTTCTTACTTATGTATAATTGATGAGATATTGTTTAAATAATCGATATTTATTACAAATTTAACAAATTATACATTTTAGCATGAAATAATTTTACAATTATTATAATTAAACAAGAATAGCCAAAAACGCTTCTGTTAATTTTTTTAATAGGACATATGGTCTCCATTAACAGCCAAAACAGCGGTACATCTTAATTGCATGGACCGGATAAAATGATCAAACAGTTCTTGTGGGATATTTCCCCACTCTTCTGTGAGATCAATTTTGAGCTCTTGAAGCGATCATGCTGGCACCAGTCGAGTAGAAACACACCCACCTAAAGCACCCCGACATTTTCGATTAGATTACAATCTGGTGAACAGGCAGGCCAGTCCATTTGTTCAATGCCTTCTTCCTCAAAGCACTCTTGTACCAAATTTGCACAGTGTAAACGAGCATTGTCATCCATAAAAATGAATTCTTGGCCAATTGCAGTAGCATATGGATGAACTATAGGTTCTGAAATGTCCTCGCAATACCTTTGGGGTGTTAAGAAACCATTTCTGATAAAATAGAGATCAGTATGGCCACCTATACTTATTCCAGCCCATACCATCAAACTCCCACCTTGATGTTGGGGTCTTTCACGAACAAACTGTGGATTATTTCTTGTTCCACTTTCACGCCATATCGAGTAAGTCGTTTAGCTGGTTGTAGACTGAACCTGGACTCATCACTAAAAAAGTACATTCGCCCAATCCTCATTTGACCAATTGTGGTGTTCCTGTGCCCAAATTCTTCGGGCTCTTTTGTGATTTAATTGCAAATTTGTAAGTGGAATGCAAACCATTGGTCTTCGAGCATATGCACCTATGGCATGAAGACAATTTCATACTGTCTGTGTCAATACCAGCCTCCCTGTTACTACAGCAAGTTTGCTTCAAAGTTGTGTTGCGTTAAGTGTTTGATTTCTTCTGGCAAATAATGACAAATATTGATCATCTCTTGGAGTTGTTGATGGTGGGTGACCTTGTCTTCGGCAAACATTTCCCATCTCCAGAAAGCGATTCCAAAGTTGTAAAATTGTGCTTTGAGATACACGACACGCTTGAGCGACAACTTGCTGTGTTTGTCCAGCTTCTACTCGACCAATGGCTCCCCAAGCCATGGATTCCGGGATATCATGTTGCTCTGCCATTTTTAACAAAATAATGGGTGGTAGGTGACACAAGTTTACAATTGAAGTGGCAATTATGCATTGTGGATGTGAGCGCAACAAGCCACTCTTTTATACTATACCCCTCACATGCTAATAATGCTAAGACATGTTTCGACAAGTCTTAACATGATTTTGTATGCAGTTGCTTGTTCTACACAAATATAAGAATATTTTAAAATGTTACATTTGTAAATTATTTTTATAACTTTATAATTTACAAGAAAGCCAAAATATCCTCAAATTGTTTTGAGCGGTGTATATAAAAGATAACTAAGAAGAGATAAAGGAGAAATAATAATAAAGAAGCAAAATAGTTCTAAATAATAAACCAATAGAACAAGCATAATTTTAATTATGCCTAATATAATTAATACAATCTAAAGCTTTTGACTGTATTGAGCATGTGAAACTGTGGGAAGTAATGGAAAGAATGGGCTTTCCTCAACACACTATCAGGTTGATAGCCAACTTGTATAAGGAGCAACAAGCCACGGTAAGAACTGGTGTTGGATTTACTGACTGGCTTCAAGTTGGAAAAGGAGTTAGGCAAGGATGTTTACATTCCCCTCACTTGTTTAGTATATATGTGGAGGACATCAAGCGTGAAGCATTGGATGAGCTCGGGACAGGAATTAGGATAGGAGGTAGATTGATCAGTAATCTGAGGTATGCTGATGATACAGTACTCCTTTGTAATGACATGGAAGAACTAGGACTAATTTTTGACAAAGTTAACAAGATCAGTAATAACAGAGAGCTTCAACTCAATCCTAGCAAGACAAAGATTATGATTCTCAAAGGAAATAGAAACAGAGAAGCTCTTGAGAAACAAGTGTACCTTAATGGAGAAAGAATTGAGGAAGTCGGCAAGTTTGAGTACCTGGGATCCATTACTAATGTGAAGAATTGCTGTTCAGAAGACGTCAGAAAAAGGTTAGGAATGGCTAAAACAACAGTCAGAGAGACCTGTCTAAAATCTGGAAGAATGGATCTATCTCCATGGAAACAAAGTTGAGGATTTTGGATACAGTTGTTCTTCCAACAGCGACTTGTGAATGTGAGACTTGGAACCTAAAGAAGTCGGATAAGAAACGGATATCTGCTTTTGAGATGTGTTACAGAAGGCAGTTGAGTATATCATATACTAAAAGGCGTACAAATGAATGAGTGTTAGAAAAGATCAGCAGAACTTTAAGGCTTCTTAAGGATATTGACAGGAGATAGTTAAAATATTTTGGACACATAGAAAGGATGAAAGGGGGACTTCTCAGAACAGTAATAGAAGGTAAAGTTCCTGGAAAAAGAGGCAGGGGTAGACCATCAATGAGATGGATGGATGGCGTGTGTGGAGTGACTGATCTTCATAGAGTTGAGGCCGCCAGAAAA
The DNA here is from genome assembly GCF_054136105.1 of Typopeltis vanoorti. Classification (NCBI taxonomy): domain Eukaryota; kingdom Metazoa; phylum Arthropoda; class Arachnida; order Uropygi; family Thelyphonidae; genus Typopeltis; species Typopeltis vanoorti. Next base: position 9,304,854 of record NC_143559.1, read on the forward strand.
GCAAACAACAGGACTACATGGCGAGGCCTGGTGTGGCACATCACCGAGCATCGGAGTGACCATATGACATCTCTAGATGTCCAGTGAAGATAGTAGTAATATAATTAATATAAAGTGATGCAAAGAAACTTTGTAGAAATAGATCCAAAACATAAAATTGCTGCAATTATTGGCATGAGTAATGATTTTTTTAAGAATTACAAGATAAAGAACATTTAATGCTTTAGCTAAACATGTTGTATATGGAAGTGGGAAAAAAAATAGGCTACTGAAGAATAAAGCAAGAAAAATCAAAGTTTCAAAAAGAACAGCAGGATATGCTAAATTAGATAAGAAACAAAGTTTGTTATTATTGTGACTCATCGAAGAAGGGCACCTACTCTACAACCGTCTCCACCATTCAATCCACCAACTACACCAACACCATCTTCTGCCCATCACCACCTCTAGTATTTTCACAGACAATCGCCACCATCCATGCTCACGGTGAGATTCGAACCTACAGCCTTTTGGCAGGACCACTCGGCCATCCAGGCTGTTTACAAGAACAAACCATAAATAATAATGAAAACAATTTCAACATATGAGTAAAATGTCACTGAATAGACTACAAAAAAAAAATAAATAAATCTTCTACTATGAACCCTTAAATAGTTGGTGTAAAAATTGAGTCATGAAGCCTAATTAGTGAAGATAAGATCGAAATTAGTTTGACACATTCATCTGAAATTTAACTGTTTATATTTAAGCATTTCTAGGGGTACAGTATATCATTACTCCAGCTGCATTTTTCACAGTTCAGTTTTTTGACAGATTTTTCATTATCACTAATTTCCTGATATATACCCCTCCAGGGATATGCAGGCTACTGTGACAGCACTCCATGATTAGGTTTGCATATTATTAATATCCAATGAACAGTTTTTCTCCAAATTAGTCTGTTACTTGTCAGCACTACAATATTATTGTATCTAATGTCTCAGTCTTCTAAGGCACTTCTGAGTGAATCAATCCACTTAGGTCTTCAGCTTTCATCCTCTTGGTATTTTCCTTCCATCTTGTCATCAAACACCTGTATTGGCAATCTTTCCTCACCCATTCTGTTTAAATGACCATACCACCTTAATGCAAATAGTATCAAGTTTCTTCCTAATATTTTCATTTTTAATAATAAAAATTAATGTATCAATGATATCTGTTCACACCCCTAATCTTTCTCAACACACATATCTGAGGTCTCTAATCTTTGATGAGTACCTTATTTCTAGCGCAACTCTCAGATCTATAACTTAAAACTGGTTTGAACACTGTCTTGTATACTGCTGCTTTTAATGATTTGCTAATTTCTCTTATTCCATATAAATTTATTTAGCCTGCTCCCCAACATACAAGTTTTGCTTTTTCTGTAGTCTAATTCTAAATTTAATTCACTAATAAACTGCCAGATTTGATGAAATGTTTTTCTTGTTCTATAGTTTCTCCATTGAGAATGCAGAGCTGAAGTTTTCCCATGTTCTTGCCTACTTATTTTCATAGGCAGAAACATACTTTCTTGTCATCTTTATTATTTTTGATTCCTTTCCTCCATTTCTGAGCTTTTTCAGTATCCTCCAGAACATTTTTCATCTTCTATATTCCAAGTCTTCCTTGACTTTGGTTTAATTTTTTTTTACTATTACACGTAGCTTAGCTCCCTTACATTTTTTCTGTATTCTTTTAGGGCATCTGTTAACTATTTGTAAGAGCTTTCTGTTTGCTTTCTTCTTTTCCAGGACTGCTTCTTTAACTTCACGTGTTCACCATGGTATTCTTATTTTTCTGTCCTTGACAACTTCAACACATGCCTAACTAACTGAGTTGATGTCTTCTTCAGAGTTTGCCACTGAGACTCCAAAGTTTGGTTCTTGTTTTTGAAGTTTCATTTTTTCTTAGTCATATTTAGTTGAGTCTATAGGTTACCTGTAAAAGCTGCTCAACTTTAATTATTTTTAAAACTTTCTTATATACTGTACTGTTCAATGTCATATTCATTTTTATCCTATGCAGAGCTAAGTGATGGTCGCTTACAATTTCAAATGCTCTGTCTGCTGTTATATCCTAAGCCAGCATTCAGATATCACTATTAACAATAACATTAGTCATTGAGAATTTGTTTATTTCTTGCATCTTTCCTCCATATGAATTTGTGCACATCTGTATGCTGGAACATGGTGTTATTAATGACTAGTCCATAACCTGAGCAGAAATCCAGCATTTACTCACCATTATTATTATTAGCCTTGCCCTTTTTTTCGAATTAAGCCCAGTGGGATTCATTTCCTACTCTAGTGTTTAGATTCCACAAGGAATTTTTTTTTTTTTTTTTTTTTTTTTTTTTTTTTTCCATTCTCTTTGTCACATGCCTGCTTTAATGACTCAAAAAATTCCTTCACTTCTTTCTTCAGGGAATCTTCCTTTGGACCATGGGCACAAATAAGCTTCATTGCCTTCCAATCAAGAAGTTTATTTTCATGTTTGGTTTGAATGCCATTGCTATTTCATTTCCTAGATTGTTATTGCTTGAAAATAATATCCTATTCTTACTATTTAGTAAGATCACACCTGGTTTTGTCTCAATAATGCCAATTGTGTTTTTATAATGCTTTTCCAGTTCCTCTGCATGTGCTATTTCTTTTCCATTACTACTTGTTATGTTAATGTTCTTAAATTCTTCTGATGTTTAGGTTTGTTGTTCTTCTAGATGTCAAGTTAGAGTTTATTAAAGTAGCAGACTTGCACTGTTTGCTCTGATTCTTTTTCATATGTATTTTGAGTTTAAGCCAGTAGAGTACAGTTTGGTTAGCTAAGTCCAAAATTGCTAGCCCATCCTCATTCAGTACCCAGTGGATACCTACTATGACAGGCTTACCATGTGGAGGTGGGAATTGGGCTCTTTAAGTTGGAAGTCCCAGTCAGTTCTCTGCATCCCTTAAAGGTGATGCAGAAGTTTCCTCCCAGTTACCTGCCTTTGATGCTTAAATTTCAATAGTGTGTTTTCTAATATTAAAGTATACTCATAACTGCACACCTCCTCCTAGATATCACCTTTATGGTCTCAACTTCATTTGTGGTACACTTTCACCCATTTTTACTTTTTCATTAACCACCAGAACAATTTGCCACATTCATGATATTTATCTCTGACACTCTTCCTGTGACTTATGTTAACTGCTTTCAGATGTAACTTAGCTTTCTTTCAATTATGAGCCATATCGCTTACTTGACATGAACTTTCAGTATGATTTCTTCTTTTCCAGAATGCCTCAACTTCTTGAACCCATCATGACATTATAATTTTTTGTTTCCTGCAAATAACTTCAATGTGTGCTTCTTTGGGGGAATGATTCAGTGATTCTTTATTTTAAAATTCTTTTACATTCCTTTTGATAATTAGCAGCTCAGATAAGATCAGATTTCTCTGTTTGGGATGGCATTTATCTTCTCTTAACACATACTTCATTGTGTACAGTTTTTCCTCAGCCTCCATTAAACTTGGTATATGTTTCTTCTTAAGATGTTACACTTTACTTGTAATGCCAACTGGTTACATATTTAAGGTGTTAAAAAAGAAAAAAAAACACGAACAATTCAGGAAGTTTTGTAACAATTTGTGAAAAAAATTGATTTATCAGTAATTACTTTCTCTCACAAACTTGTTTCTGCCTTGTCTTTTCTGCAGTTTCAATAAACGCTCCTCGACTTCTACTTGGCCTTTAATAACACAAGCAGCAGCTCTAAACAGCTGTAGCTTACACTCCAGTTGCTAAACCACTTTATCTGCTTAAATTAAGGGGATATTAAATCCCACATAGTTTTAAAACCGAATAAGAAACTCAAAGATTGGAATCAGAGTTTCTTGCCGAATATAGTAAACTATAAAGTATTGGCGACACTAGCATTAGCAAATGCAAGTGATCCTAGTATGTAGTACAATACCGGACGACTCGTTGCAATAAGAATAGCGATCTGAACTTCCCCCACCTTTGCAACGAGTCGTCCGGTATTGTACTACATACTAGGATCACTTGCATTTGCTAATGCTAGTGTCGCCAATACTTTATAGTTTACTATATTCGGCAAGAAACTCTGATTCCAATCTTTGAGTTTCTTATTCGGTTTTAAAACTATGTGGGATTTATTATCCCCTTAATTTAAGTAATGTTTTCATTGCCGAAATGAAGTTTATTAGCTCTTTATAGTTGAGCACTTTATCTGCTTCTATTCTTTTGTTCCATCTGTTCCTAAGTGTTTCCCATGGACTACAACTTCCTGCCAATTCAAAAATATTAATAAATTCCTTCTCATATTTTTAACTTCTGCTTCAATAGGGCACTATTGTGCTATAGGTTCTGCATTCTTTCATATATTGGATTAATATTTTAAAAAAAGCCTAATATATATTTGAGTCCTCAAGTTACATAATGTGCACTGTGTTTTTATTTTTTAAAAATTTAAGACATTTTTCTTTGCTAAGTAATACCCATTTATATTATTGGGTCTTGGTCAGTATAAAAATGGGTATTACATAGCAAAGAAATTAATATTATTGAAGATTTCAATACGAGTAATAATATAATAATTAAGATCTTTAATTTCTTTTGTGTTTTCTCATATTGAATTAGTGTACATTTTAGCATCGTTTGAAGAGAAGTCCAACAGGTATTTTCTATTATCCCCATTATCTTTTCCAAGTTTTCCAGAATAATTCTGTATGTTTGGGATTTATTTCATATTATCTAGGTCTAACAAGGAAGTCTGGCTGCTCTCTTTAGTGTTTAAAAATTTCTGTACTTCAATTCAAAAATAGAAGCTCATTTCTGCACTCTTCCACCATCATCAACAGTGGAAGTCATTTCTACAGACTATATTTTGACTTACAGGTGACAAAATTGGCAGACAACTACTGCTGTTTCATTTCTCTTGCTGTAACTGGTATTATTGTATGAATTTTTTTGAGTTGTACTTACCAGCACTTTGGTGCTGAATCTGTGAATTGTCAAATTGATGACCCACCTTGCAAAATTTTCTAGAAAACATTTCCATCATTAGAGACTACAATCAAACCTAATTAGTCTTCTGCGAGTTTGCTGTAATGAAATCAGTGGCACAGCCAGAGGGGCGACAAGGGGCCCTTGGCGCCCCAAAGAAAAATGAAAAAACACTAGAAAAATTTCCAAAAATCTTTTCCTAATTAATAAAATTCATTTTTTTTAAAATTTATGTTGTGTCGCATCTTCTATTTCTATACTACTCGTGAATTAGTGATCATTAATGCTCAGTCATAGATCATATATATGTGTGATCCGCAGTCCCCCCCCCCCAAGATTAAACCCTGAGTGCGCTACAGAATGAAATTACCCACAGAACCATACAGTAAAAAAAAAAAGTTTTATTCAACATTTATAATCTAATGTTTCTATGTAATAATAGATGTAGTAATCCTAATAATAGAATGTAGTATTCCTATTGCACTTTCTAGTTATATTTCTGATATTGATGAACTGTAGCAATTACTGAAAAATATTGCAAATTACTTTAATGCAAACATTAAAGTAATACGTGGCCATAATTAAACTCCTCCTATTCAGAGCCTTATATAGCAGAATCTAACAACTGGAATGTCACCAAATTTGGAAGGAAGACTAATCAAAGCATAAGGTTTCTGTGGAAAAAAATTTGCTTGAAAAGTTTCCAGTAGGGGAAATATTTGCCAGCCTGGTTGGCCGAGTGTTTGCAGGTTTGAATCCCACTGTAAGCCTGGATATTTGTGTTTGTCTTTAGGTGGAAGATGAATTTCATTGCTTGGTGTGAGACCACCACCACGCCACTTATTAGAAACCTCAAGTGGCTGGAAAAGTTCTATGTTTGGTCTCTAGAGCAGGTCCTCTGGACCATATAAAAAAAAATTACAAAAAAAAAAATATATATGAAATTACCAAAAATAGGGGATAAAATTCTTAGCCCACCTACTGTTCAAATCTACGATAGATTTAGTAATAACCTTTTGTGGGTGGTAACCACATTTAAAAAAAAAAAAAAAAAAATTAAAAAATTCAGTGTACAGGCAAATGAATAAACTAAACTGAAATTAAAGATTACTTTTTGCTGTACTTACGATAACATAGCAATAAAATGTTTAATATCAGTTTAATTTAGCACAGTAATTACAATTACTGGAGTGTAAGCATTGTAACAAACCTGTTGCACAACTTGAGCACATTGAGTTCACAAATGCAAAGGAGGACCTGGTTCAGTGTGACCACCGTTTTCATGGACCAGAAATTGCATCCTGTATACAGCAAACCATAACATATCTGGAGGAGGACTGTAACATATCTGGAGTTTGTTACAGTCCATGATAAGTTGTCCTTTAAAGGTGCCAAGTTTTGAGGCACCACCATGATAGACATTGAATTTCAGTAACCCCACAACCAAAAATCGTGTTGAGTAATATTAGAAGAGCAATGTGACCATGCAACTGGAAAGAATGACTAATCATTCTTTGTTCTGTGATGCATAATAGCTGCTAGTGCAATGTGGGGGCGATACTCGATCTCCCATAAAATTTGTCTCATCGATATAGGGAATATTAATGATATAGGGAAGGATCTAAGTGGAACAGTTCATTTGTTCGCTGATGATGCAAAGTTGGGTAGGGCGATAGTGAATGCAGAAGATGTCCAAGTCTTGCAGGATGACTTAGATAGATTGGAGTTCTGGGCTAAGGAGAATGGATGTCAATTTAATGTGACAAAATGTAAGGTTATGCATTTTGGGGCGAAAAGATTAGCAGCAGTATACCACATTGGTGGAACTGTACTCCAAGAGATTGATGAGGCCAGGGACTTGGGAGTGTTGGTGAATAGGGAGATGAAGTTTAGGGAGCACATTGCGAAAGTAGCTAAATCAGCTCATCAACTCATTTGGTTGTTGAAAAATACCTTGGCGAGCAGAGACAAGCAAGTTATTGTACCTCTGTACCGAGCCTTGATCAGACCTCATCTCGACTACTGTGCCCAGATTTGGTCACCTCGATTCCTTCTTGATGGGGAGGAGGTGGAGAGGATCCAGAGGCAAGTGACTAAGATGATAGTTGGTCTATGGAATGAACCATATGAGAACAGGTTGAAGATTTGTGGGTTGCAGAAACTAATTGATAGGCAGAAAAGGGGAGATATGATTGAGACATTCAAATTGCTAAAGGGATTCTATGGGATTAATTCAGAGGATATTTTTGAGATCAGGACTGGTGATGGGAGAACTAGGGGACACCTATGGAAGCTGGGCAAGAGTGTGGTTAGCAGGGATGTTAGAGCTGGGTTCTTTACTTTTAGAGTGGTAAATGAGTGGAATAAGCTGCCAGAGTCTGTTGTGGGTGCTATGACGGTGAGCGAGTTCAAGGCAAGTTTTTGAATCCTTCCTTCCATATCTTGATTAGTCTTTCTCCCAAATTTGGTGGCATTCTGGTTGTTAGATTGAGCTTCATAAACTCTTGAATAGGGGAAGTTTAATTATGGCCACTCTGTATTTGGCTGCCTGCTTATTTTAGAGGATACTTACACCAAATTTTGCAATTTCTGTTTTGGTTGTCTTGGTGTTGCCAGTTTAGCAGTTTGCTGCTTTGTTATTATGTAGGATGATAACCTTTAAAGAATGTTTTGGATGGCAAGAAAGTAACGGTCAGTCAGTGTATTCATTTTAGAAAAGGAGTTTGATTTGATATTTGCAGTCCTCCCAACCTCCTAATAGTAATTTTTGGTGAATGTTAGAGTTCATGGAACACATGGGGTGATTCAGAAGCCCAAATTCTACAATTTTGGATGTTTACAGTCTCGGTAAGAATAATATGCACATCTCCCCACAGAATTTTTTAAGGCCAAGCATCTTAGACTTCACATCTGACCAGAAACATCAGAGCCACCAGAAACACACACACACCAAAAATATATATATATATATATATATATATTACATTGAAGTGTTAAGGAATTGGCAAGTTAGGCAGTAGGGGGTGACGAGGCAGACAAATATGCAGTTATTGTCAAATAGAGGGTTTTCAAAAGGAAGCTACCATCAGACACAACATGGAAACTTTGTTGAAATTAACATGTTTGTGATTATTGTTTCCTTTTTCCAGTTTATGAGGTTTCATATTTCTATGTGAAGTAGCCTGTATGTTATGAATCAAAACAGAAGTGTAAATCTTAAAATCGTTTTTTTTGTGTGTGTGTGTGTGTGTGTGTGTGTGTGTGAGACTCCCACTCAAAAATATATGTTAATAGGTTGTAAACCTATAGTACATTAAAAAAAGTGTTTCTATTTTTAATTTTATATTTATCTTTTTACATAATTGGGAAACCCTCCTCTGGAAATCAAATACTGTTTGGTCTGTCTAGTGAGCAGCATGACTTTGTGAAAGATAGATCCTGCATTAGTATTTATGCATATTATAATAATGACAGCTTAACTGGATAAAAGAAATGGCTGTACCATTATACTGATGGACTTTGCAAAGGCACTTACAAAATAATGCATAGAAAACTATTGCATAAGTTGGATATGCATATCCAACTGTAATATGCAGCTGGTGGCATGGATAACAAGTAGCTGATTGACAGACATTGGAGAATCATATTTTCTAGTTGACTAGTAAATTGTTTGCTAACAATGCAAAACTAAGCTATTTTTGCATTATTAAGTAAGTTAAAAGTCGTGGAGAGATCCTGCAGAATGATTTAAATATATTAGCAAAGGATGATGGGTGTCAAAATTAATTTTGACATTAATAACTGCCTTGCACAGATATGGTCACTTGGAGATTATCTTGAGATGAATGACAAAAGTAGTGACATCTGTGGAATGCTCCCTGTGAGGATACATTGAAGGTATATAGGTTGTAAACTTTGGTTGATAGGTAGATATATAAACTAAAGTTGTATATTATTAAAACATAAGTTATTAAAGGAATTCTATATGATTGATGAAAAATAATTTAGTATATGATAAGAAGGAAGAGAATTAGGGATCACTCCTGGATATCGTATAAGAGTGGTTAGTGAATGTCTGAATATTAGATTTCTTCATGGATAATGGCGAATGACTGGAATAGATTGCCAGAGGTAGTTGTGTGCTCTAACAGTGAATCAGTTTCAAAAAGGGATGTGATAGGTATTGTGTGAATAATGGTTATGGTGGACTTCCTGCAATAATAGCATGGAACTTTTGCAAGCAGCTTGTCCTCCAATAACTGGAGTAGTGGTCTTATAGCAGTTCTGTTTTTTCTGACTTCTTGAATCTGCTTTCTCACTAACAAACAGTCTTTCTGGTGGATGCAGTTCAATGTATTAAACCATTGAAATGCATCTATCATATTCTATCCACTTATTTATTCAACCCTCATTCTTTTTACACAAACCCACTTATCAAAACTTGCACTTTTTTCTTCTTCAGAATAAAATGTTTCTTGTGAGATATTTTCTGTTTGCTGTGAAGTACTATCTGGTGTAATGCATTCACATTGCATTCTCTTTCTCTCTCTCTCTCTCAGGAGTCATTCTGCAATCATAATTTATCACTCACTCACTTCTGTTGACTTGTTGATTTATATATTTTTGGCATGCTTTCATTTTCTAGATGAAAACATTCTTTTCATCTTCTATAAATTTCTCTCACTCTTCTTTGCGAGTCTCAAGCAACATACAGATTATATTGGGTTGTTGCAAATGAAATGGCCATTGAATGACTGTCAGGTTTCTACTGGTTGCTGAAAAAAGCAAGCACTGAGGTATATGCAAATTTTTTTTTGTCATGTGACACCGTTACACGTGGGTGATGCAATTGTAGTATTTGTTTCGTTCAATGAGCATTAAACATTGAATACTACCGACATCAAGTCAATCAAGGAACCCTGTCAGTTAAGGTTGCTATATCTTTACGAGTTCAAATTAGGAAATTCTGCAGCGGCTGCAGTAAAAAAACATCAATAAAGCATTCAGTGGAGGAACAACTAATGAGAAATCCACTCGCTGTTGGTTTGCAAAATTTCGCTCAGAAGATTTGAAGCTACAAAGCGAATCCCTTGGCCATTGTCCTTCCTCCATTGATTCCAATGAATTCAAGGATTTAATCGAATCGTTTTTCTTTTCTTTCTTCTTTACTTCTCTCTTAAGAAGTAAAGAAGTAAAGGTTCCTGCAATGAATTGTGACTGTGGATGAGAAGTGGATATTCTACGACAGTCGTACACATTCCTTGCATTGGTTGGAAGTGAAAGAGGCTCCAGGAAGGACTCCAAAGGCACCTCTGCATCCAATGAAGATGTTTATTGTATGGTGGTGTTATTCACTACTCATTCCTTCCACGAGGTGAAACGATAAATGCAGCTCGATATTGTACAGATATGCAGTAAATGCATGACAAATTGTGCCTTAAGCAACCAGCACTTGTGAATAGACATGGAGTTCTATTGCTTCAGGATAACGCCCGACCACATACGGCAGTCAACCATACAGCAAATCAACAATTTGGGATACAAAATTGTGCCTCATACTCTCCTGACATTTCCCCAACAGATTACCATTCCAGCGCCTGAGCCATTTTTTGTCCAAGAAATGCTTTGCCAATGACGCATCAATTTACCAGGCAGTGGAGGACTTCATCACTTCCAGAGACACTGATTTTTATAGATGTGGTATAAATGACCTTGCCACATGTTGGCAACAATGCATTGATGCTGCTGGAGATTACTTTGATTAAACAGGTATTCTTCTTTTTATTCTCTTTTACAATCGTCTTTAATATCGGCCATTTCTTTTGCAACAACCCAATATTTTGCTGTTCCCCCTCTTCCTTAAAATAATACATAGGAAAACATCAGAATGTATTGCTTAATAGAATCTTCAAGATATGGATATCGTACTTGAAAAAAATTCAAATTTTTTTCAAGTGGAATGGATATTCTCAGTGAGGTTTGCTGCATGCTTTGTATGTAACTAGTCTGCATCATTTACTTTGCGAAACAAAAATTACCATTACAATTTATTTCAGTATTAATACAATGATTTTGTTGTATGTGACATTTCTAGATATCCCAATTAATGAATGAATAGACATGCAAATGAGTGCAAATGCAAGAAAATGAATAGACATGCAGGAGTATCAACGAGACGGGAACTTATGTGGAATTATAAGGCAGGTGATTATAATAGTCTTAGACGTCAACTTCGGGAAGTTTCATGGAGGGAGGAATTGGACGGCCGGGATATCACCAGTGCGTGGGAAATGGTGAAAGAATATTTGTTATCAGCAATGGTAAGTTGTATACCACGAGTGAAGAAGAGGGCGCAATTTGGAGTAAAGTGGATGACAAACAACATTAAACAGGAACTGCATGCGAAAAAGAGGCTATGGAAGAGATATAAGGAGACAGGTGAAGAGACGATGGGTGAAGAATATAAGACACAGGCCAGAAGAGTGACTCGTGTGGTAAGGAAAGCGAAACTGGAATATGAGAGGAGATTGGCCCTAAGATCCAAAGAAAATCCTAGGGAATTTTTTAGCTATGTGGCCAGTAGGAGGAGAAATGACTGTGGAAGAATGATATTGTGGGATAAAAATGGGAATAGAGTGACTGATGCAGAGGACATAGTGGAATTGTTCAATGAACACTTTATTGGAGTATTTCATCCTAGAGGAGTCAGTTTTAATGCTAGAGGGATAGGACTGGTACGAGGTCTGGAGGTACAGGAGGAGAGTGTGTTTCAGATACTGAGTACTCTGGATGTCAGTAAAGCTGTGGGACTGGATGGTATTTCGCCACGAGTTTCGAGAGAATGTGCTAGCGAATTGACAATACCTTTAACGTGGCTTTACAATGAAAGTCTGGCTTTGGCAAAGGTGCCCAGGGAATGGAAGGAAGGTAAGATAGTGCCATTGCATAAGGGTGGTAACAGACTGGAAGTGTCTAATTATAGGCCAGTCTGTGTGTCATCAGTAGTTGTTAAGATCTTGGAGAAAGTAGTGAGGGACCGTGTACAGCATTGGGCAGATGAGGGTAATGTTATCTGTGAGAATCAACATGGATTTGTGAAAGGACGCTCTTGTTTTAGCAATATGCTAGCCTTTTATAATAAAGTTACAAGAGCATTAGATGAGGGAAAGGCATATACTGCAATTTTCTTAGACTTGGCGAAGGCATTTGACAGGGTGCCACATGATAAGCTGATATTTAAGTTGCAGCACATGGGTCTGGATGTCAGATTGGTCAACTGGATTCAGGATTGGCTGTCTGATAGGTATCAGAGAGTTGTGTATGGTGGAGCAGTTTCCAGGAGGCAGAGGGTTACAAGTGGGGTCCCACAGGGCTCAGTACTAGGACCTATATTGTTTAACCTTTATATCAATGACATAGCCAGTGGATTGCAGGGGGATATTCAGTTGTTTGCAGATGATGCGAAGCTGGGAAGGATTATTAGTAATAGCGCAGATGTGGTAACCCTGCAAGAGGATTTAAATAAGCTAGATAGATGGGCAAATGAATGGGGGTGTCAGTTTAATGCAGCAAAATGTAAGGTCTTGAGGTTTGGGAAACATCGATGGGATGCTGCATACTCTATGGGAGGAGTTATACTGGAGGAAGTAGGGGAGACAAGAGATCTGGGGTTGATGATTGATAGAAACCTGAAGTTTAGGGGACATATTGCAAAGGTGGTGAAGGTAACACAGAGGATTGCTGCTATTATGAGAAGGACACTGACCTGCAGAGATAAGAGGGTTATCATTCCGTTGTATAAGTCTCTGATCAGACCACACTTGGACTATTGTTCTCAGATTTGGTCCCCAGGATTTGAAGGGGATAAATTAACTGTGGAAAGGATACAAAGACGGATGACAAAGATGGTTTCAGGACTGTACAATGATAGTTATGAGGATCGGCTGAGAGAATGTGGACTGCAGAGTTTGGCGGATAGAAGAAGGAGAGGTGATATGATTGAGACTTTTAAACTGTTGAGAGGTGGTTACAGGGTTGACACTGGGGAGTTCTTTCGCTTGGTTGATCAGCGGGAAGGAGTGATGACAAGAGGCCATCCCTGGAAGTTACGAAAGGAAACTGTGAGCAAGAGGGTAAGGAGTGGTTTCTTTGTGTGGAGGGTGGTTGAGCCGTGGAATGCATTGCCTGATGGAGTGGTGGGAGCGAGAACGGTCAGTGACTTTAAAGAGTGGTATAATAAACTTTGTGTTTCTCAGGGGGGGACCTCCCCTCGATGAGTCTTTTGACTCCTTGGAGGCCTGAATAATAATAATAATAATAACTTATACAGGACAAGACCATTAAGATTGGCAGTTGGTTTCTTAGAACATACTGCTGTTTTTAATTTTATCTATAAGGATTTACATTGGCAAAAGTAATAGTACCTAGTTAATTTCTTTCTTTACATTTATAGGCTGGGTTGTCTGCTGCACCTGCAAGGGCCGTTTCTGCTGTTAAGAACATAAATCTTCCTCAGCAAATTAAGGATATCAAGCTTCCTGACTTACCATCAATTGGAAACTTAAAATTTTAAACTCTTTTCATATGTCATATCTGCTGTTACTGCATTACTTGTGATGTTTTGCTCTTAAATTTAAGAAAATAAATTTAAAAAAATCATGTATAGTTATCAAATTTCACATTGTGATGTGATAAACATTGTCATCCACCATAAATATGCATAAAATAAGTGTAACTTACTGGGTCTTGTAAAGCTTTGTATATATAAAAATTTGCAGGTGTGTATGTGAAAATAAAGTACATTTTTAATTCCATGATTAACTAGAAAATTTTATATTGATATTTAACATCACATCAGGTAGCCTGGAGTATTTTAGTGTACTTCTTATATTTCCAATAAAAAAATTGGAAATATAGGAAGTACATTAAATTCCTTATTCACATTAAGGAATTTGTCATTCCTTAACGTGAATCAACCAAGGGCTCATGAAAATACTTTTTAACATTAAATCCTCTTAGAAGAAATTGAATTCTCATAGGATTAAAGAACAGTCAAACCATGTTTCAAATTTTTTCTTAATGAATCACACAGTCTAATGATTTCTGAGTGGAAGACAAAATCACATATTATGAGAAGAATGTAGTCAGCAAAGGAAACTCCAAAGAGTTTTTTCATTATGTGGCAAGTAAGAGGAAGAATGACTGTGGGGGATTAACCTTAATGATGGTGACAACGTGACAGAAGCACATAAAATACTAGAGTTAGTGAGTTACCACTTTGCAAGTGTATATCATCCTAGTGAAGTTACTGCTTCAAACATATGTGATAGACACTAATGTGGGAACAGAGGTGGATGAATTGGAGGTTCTTACAATATTGAATTGCAATGTAAATACGGTTTTGAGATAAGCTGGGATATCAGCTTGGGTTTTGTGAGAATCTGCAAGGGAACTGGCTAGGCTCTTTAAGTCTTAGCTCTGGTAGTGTGGAAAGAGAGCGAAATAATTCCTCTACATAAGGGAGGTTCTAAGACTGCAGTAGCAAATTATAGACCAATCAGTATCTCAAGTGTGGCAATAAAAGTACTAGAAAAATTGGCAAAACAGAATTCAAGAACGGGTGGATAAAAATATAATACTGTATTGAGGTGCAACGTGGCTTTGTTAAGGCCCAGTCATCATCATACGTATCAAGGATTCAGGCTTAGCATGGCCTGTTCCGGCCTTAGAAGTCATCGTTTAAGAGGACGTCCTGGTTTTCTTTTTCCTAATGGCTTGTACTGTAAGACTTGTTTTGGTAATCCTTCTGTTTTCATTCTTTGAACGTGTTCCATCCATTTATGTTTATATTTTTTAATTTTTTCTATTACTGGTTCTTGATTTAATTCTTTCATAATATCTTCGTTTCTTTTGTGATCAAATAGGGTATACTTTGCAGTTTTTCTCATAAACTTCATTTCTGCTGTTGTTAATCTTTGTCTTTTTGTTTTATTGTCCAGATTTCGCTTCCATACATTAAGACCGTTAAGGCTAATGTATTGTATACTTTTAGCATGGTTTGTTTTTGCATAAGGGAGGTTCTAAGACTGCAGTAGCAAATTATAGACCAGTCAGTATCTCAAGTGTGGCGATATAAAAGTACTAGAAAAATTGGCTAAACAGATTTCAAGAATGGGTGGATAAAAATATAATACTGTATTGAAGTGCAACGTCGCTTTGTGAGGGCTGTCGTGTCTTATTAATTTACTATCTTTTTATAATTTGGATTTTGCAAAGGCATTTGACAGAATACCACATGGAACTCTGTTATGTAAATTAGAACAATTAGGGATGGATATGACACTAGTTAAGTAGATAAGAGGGTGGCTGCTGGACATGAAGAGGTAGAATCAAGGTGAAAACGGGTGACTAGTGACTTTGTGCTGCAAAGTTTAGTGTTAGACCATTGCTGTTTAATTTGTACATCAGTGAAATAGGAAATAACTTGAAAGGAAATATTCAGTTGTTTGCTGATGATGCAAAATTAGAGTAATAGTTAAGGTAATGTGGAGAACTTGCAGAATGATTTAAATAGGCTGTCAGTATATAGGCCCACACATGGAGATGGATAGGAAAGTGGTTAATGGAGAGATATCAGAGTAGTTTATTCAGGAGTAGTCCAAAAGAAGGCCTGTGGCCAGTGGTGTGCTGCAGGGTTCTGTTTTTGGACTACTGCTATTTAATTTGTTCATTAATGATATAGGTAAGGATATGAGATGATGTCAAAATTTTGCAGGATGATATGGGTAGATTGGTGGACTGGGCTAAGGAGAATGGATGTTGGTTTAATGTGGCAAAGTGTAAGGTTATCAATAGTATACCACATTGGTGGAACTGTACTCCAGGAAATTGACAAAGCCAGAGTTGGTAATGCTAGTGGATAAGGAGTTAATGTTTAGTGGGCACATAGCAAAAGTGGCTAAATAAGCTCATCAGATCACTTGGTTACTAAAATATGCTTTGACAAGCAAGTTATTCCTTTTTATTGAGCCTTGATAAGACCCCCATCTTGACTACTGTGTGCAGATCTGGTCACCAGAGTATCTTGGAGATGGAGAGGAGGTAGATGGGATCCAGAGACAAGTGACGAAGATGGTAGCTGGTCTATGGAATGAACCTTACAAGAACTGGTTGTAGATTTGTGGGTTACAGAGACTGGTTGATAGCGGAGAAGGGGTGATATGATTGAGACATTCAAATTACTGAGGGATTTTTACAAGATTAATTCAGAGGAAATTTTTCAGAAGTGTGGTGGTGGGAGAACTAGCAGCCATCCTTGGAAGCTGAGCAAGGGTATTAGCCACCCAGGGGACGCACGCTCTAGGAGTTACAGGGTCCCGCTCTCGGGGGACCCTGTAACCCCTTAATCCTATATGTTTTCTGTAATACAGTTAATTGCTATACCAAGAAATCCAAAGAGACCACTGCAATGTTATATTGAGTTTTATAATGGTGTTTGTTATTAGAAATATGTTTTCACAAGAATCATAAGTATAGAATATTATTTTGAGGCAATAACAATTGAGGAAAGGAAGGAATAGCATTTAACATCAAAGATAAACACCATGAAGATGAACTTCTTGATTGCTAGGCACTGTCAAATAGAATTATTTTACAATGCCTTCCAAAATGGAGAATTTTGGAAATGGGCAGTGGAACTTATTTATGGCTATGATGCCACAGAAAGGTCTCAGGAAGAAATGGAGAGATTTTTTTTTTTTTTTTGAGTCAACATTGGATGCCTGATGTGTGTGTGTGTGTGTAGCAAACTGCAGCCACATGATTCAGCAACAGTATTTTCCTAAATCGGGAGGTGGTCTTAATAAAGTGACCACTCAGGATATATATTGGATATTGTATAAAGTATGTTGAATCCATTGTGTTTTTCTCCACAAACCTTTCAATAGTATATACTTTTCTTCTCCCACAAGCAACTTAATCCTATAAAGATCTAAATTTGGAAAGAATTTAATTACAGTGAATTCTTATTTGAATAGCTTGAGTAATGGTATCTTTAGATAGTGGATTTTTCTACATGCTAGAGACCCACGAAATGATTTACTGCTATGCGCAACATTGCTAAAGTGATGCCATGTGTTAGTTATATGAATTTTATCATCTCATCACTAGTGCTCTTGGTAGCAGCAGCAGTATCAATTTCATTAAAATAAAATTAATAATGCCACCAATTTATTTTTATTCCTTGAAGCTCTTTGAAAGAATACTCCTTAAAAGAATTTCACCATTCATGGAAAGAGCACTCCCAAATTGAACAAGCTGACTTGAGATCAAGAAGTGGCTGTGACTAGGTCCTAGCTCTGACAACACAGATTAAAGCAGGTTTCCAGAAGAAACTTAAATCCGAAATCACTTTCATTGACTTAACATCAGCTATTGAGACAGTGTAGATCAGGGCAATATTATAAGGTGCAAAAACACTCCAGCTTTTTGAATCTATTCTCTCCAACAGAAATATCTGGGTCCATAATGGTGGAGAAAAGAGCAGGCCCAGATACCTCCACAAAAGTCTCCCACAGGGCTCTGTGTTAGCCCTATACTTTTCAGCATACTACATACCAGCTCAAGCAAATACATGTATGTTGATGACCTAGCAACCCTACAGTCTACCGCCTTTGCCAACCTGGAAACAACCTTGAACACATACCTAAGCATCCTGGAAGTGTACTTCAAGCAGTGGTAACTGAATCGAAATCCAACCAAAAACTTTGTTCCACTGCATTCCACCTAAACAATGCAATGCAAATTGACACCTCAATCCCTTTTTTTGGCAAGATGGTAGAACATGAGCCTCACCCGAAATATTTTGGAATGAGCCTAGACAGAAGTGATGTTCATGATGTGCCTTTCACAGGCACATCACGAACTTGTCCACCAAAATTAACATGAGAAATAATATCATTTCAAGACTTGCTTGAACAACCTGTTGTGGGTCAGAATTCCTTGGTCGCCTATCCAATCCAACATTGTTCCACCAAATATATGGAAAAGACAAGCCTCGATTAACGAATTTAATAAAGTAATGAGTAACCCGCTCCTGCCCCAGACCCTCAAAAATTCATCTAATTTTTCATTAAATCAAGAAATCCTTTCTGGTCCATGGATAAACTCTCTTCAGCTGCCTTCCCATCAACATCTGACACATGGAGAGAACACTGGTGCAACAATCTCGCAATAAATGGCTTCCTGGTGGAACACTGTGCTCTGCAGCCTGTTTTTGCTCTTCTTAGGAAGATTTGGTCATCTGTCAACAGATGATCTAATTTTATTAAAATTTTTTGGCTTCCTGGGCCCCATATTCCCCTATCAGCAACTTTTTGAACTTTTTTTTGAATCCTTTCCATATCTTGATTAGTCTCTCCCAAATTTGGTGGTTTTCTGGTTGTTAGATTGAGCTTCATAAACTCTGGAATAGGGGAAGTTTAATTATGGCCACTCTGAATTAGGCTGCCAGCTTATTTTAGAGGATACTTACACCAAATTTTGCAATTTCTGTTTTGGTTGTCTTGGTGTTGCCAGTTTAGCAGTTTGCTGCTTTGTTATTATGTTATTATTTGCAGTGGCCTTTACACTCCACCCAAAGCTTGGCGTTATCCTTGAAGGTGATAGGCATGTGTGCGGTTGCGTTTCATGGAAACTTTTGTTCTTGAGTTCCCAACACAGTTGTGGTCAGGGCGCCAAAATCCACTCGCACACAGACTAGTTATCAAAGAAAAGTGGCGAGTGAATTTTTAGCTCCATTCTAAATTCATTCAAATTACATTACTTTATCTTGTTTGCATAATTTACACTTTTTTCAACAAAAGTGTAAATTACTTTTTTTTAACAAAAAACATTCGTATTCACTGTTGAGTTACTTTATTATGAGTGGCTGCCATAAATTTATTTTTAAAAAATTTCCTCCTCCCCCCACCATTTTGGTACTTTGTGGACAGGGGAAATTGTCGTGTTGATACAGAATAAAGGGTCTACACCTGTTACCATAGCATTGGAAGCACAGAATCGTCTAGAACAGGGATCGGCAAACTGCGGCTCTTTGTGTACATACATATGGCTCTCAAGTAAAATTGAAAATGAAAATAAAACTATCATAGTTTAATTTATCAAATTTTTAAAGATTATACAGAGAGAGTGGAGGGGATGGTTGAGCATATGGTAGGCAAGGCAGCCAAACAAAGTGACTAATTAGGATTAGGTTTTAGGGTGCCTCGTCATATAAGGTCATTTGCAGAGCAACAAAGTGACTAATAAGTGATCACACGTGTGTGTTAGCATTTCAACTCAACTGGCGGCTTGCTTTTATCTTTCAGTCTCGTGATTTCCGAAACATATATGAATACTGGGGTTAATTCAAAACACACTTTGTCCAAGTATTACTTAGCACTTCTGAAGATATATCGAGGCTTGGTTGAAGGAGGAAAACCTTCAACAATAAAAATCAATAAAAAAAACAAGCAATTGGTTGAAATGTGGTCATGTGGATAACAGTGTTCACTTCAAATCTGACAAAACAGCAAGGAAGGGTGAAAGTAATAAAACCATATTGTTGTTCATTTCACCCCTGTTTTATTACTCGTCATTCTGCCACTACAAATTAAAATAGTGGTAGAATGTTCATTCCATGAATATTCTCGCTATTTTTATTTTTTTAATTATCCATTTTGTTTCAATAATATTTACTTACGTATTCAATTTTAATATGTTTTGTTTGGATAATTAAAATATATAGATTTATTTGGTTAATTTAAGTCTGCCTGTGGACCACTTGTCTCATCGCTGTGGATCACCTGTTGTCTGTTGACCATAGGTTGAGAAACACTGCTATAGAGCAGTGGTGGCGAACCTGTGGCACGCCCGAGAATTTTGCTGGCACGTCAACGATGTACATATGATATCCTTTTATACGATTATAAATTATTCCACTTTTTTTAATTGTTACAATACGTACAAGTTAAATTTTGTTTTACAGGAGAGAGCAGCTATGAAGACATGAATTTGATTGGTGCGGTATTGACAAAAGATCACGCGACCCAAAGACAAATGGAACCGACAATTTTTGAGTTGAAATGCTAATTCTCTTCAACCGAATTCAATAACATCTGCAACTGTCATAACAGCATTCACTATATATTTCTTAGTTTTAAGACTTTCACGACGGTTGTCGTTTATCATTCCGACAGAACTTCTCATTACCAGCGGTTTCAACTCATACAAAGTTTCAACCTTTGGTTGATTTTTATTGCCTTGTTTGCGTTTGAGCTGGAAGGGGAACTCCCACAAGCATTACATGGCATGTTTCAATTCGTTGTAGAATTTTATTTGATGTATATTAGATAAATATATTAGCCTTTGTGATCTGTCATAATGACATCGAGAATTTCAAATGCAGTCAAACAAACACTTATTTCATGTAATTGAAAAATTAGACAATAATTTTAGTTAGATACTGTGTTTCCGGTGCAACATATGGTTTTGCATGCCTATACAGGGTAGTTTCTGTGAGAGGGGTATATGTGATTCATTAGTTAGCGCCGTTTTTATTCCAGCTGTCTCTAATTGCACTATTTGTTGAGAAATATATTACACAGACTGCAAAAAGCCTCTGTACCTTATTCAGGGATACCATAAAACTCTTTTTTTTTCTTGCATCTACAGTATATAATGGTTGTTGGGGGAGGGTGTGTTGCTTTTTGTGTGGGAGGTATACATGCAAAACCTTTTAATGTATTGTTTCGTAAAGTGAAATCAGGGGTGCCAGTTATACGCGAAGGCAAGTTATATTCGACGGTAAGCGTTCGCCGACAAGTCGAAATCCTTCTGCTGCTTCTCCTACTCCTCTGACTTTTATGGTGCGTTACAATGCATAAATATTTTTCTCACTACCGTTTTTTTTTCTTTCAATCCAACATCATTAAAATCAATTTAATAATACAATAATCAATAATTTTATACTGAATAATATTATAATTTTTTGGTGATAAGAATGGGATATGTCACTGAAACTTAACACATGTTAATTTAATGATGTTGGCCTGAGAAAACTACAATATTGTAGCATTAATCTGTGATTGATAACTAATTTAAATGCGTACTTTTATTAGGTATAGTTTCTGGGAAAATTCCCATGCTACTCCTCTTATATACTACTATTATAATTACGGCTATTATAGCCTGTTTTTGTTTAGGAGGTCCCTTATTTTAAATACATTGGCTATTATTACTCAAACTCAAAAAAAGGGGTATATATATTTTAGGGCATTATGGGTGAGTATAGAAGGCGGTTATAGTAGAATAAAAGAGGCGGAAAAATTTTGTACATACCTTGTTTTGATTCTAGGATGTCTTCCAATTTCATGATCCTGCTGAAGGTTGTTTATAAACGAGGGGGGGGGAGGAAGGGAGCGTGTGTGTGGGGGGGGTGTTTTGACGCGGGAAAAATACATTTGGAAACCCGGGTTATGGTTAATAATATATATATATGTGTGTGTGTGTGTGTGTGTGTGTGTGTGTGTGTTGGGGCGCATTTGGGGGAGGGAAGATGGGGGAAGGGTTAACTTATGGGGAAACTGGGGCAGGGGAGAGCGTTAACTTGGTGCGGACCGTTTCGGTGGACTGACCCACCTCCGTACTTTTATATTTGTCAACATGCTACACCGTATACATAAGTGTATTAATACTCTTTATGATTATGCCATAATTAATTTTCTCCTCTACTTGTGAGTCATTATTTTCCGAAATGAATTTTATAAAAGACAGTTTAAGAAATAGAATGACTGATGAATCTAGTTCTGCGTGTGTATCTCCCTGGAGGTATCAAATAATAATAATATTTACTAAAAGTGACAAAATATGAACCAGATATAAAGCATTTGGGATCTAATGTGCAACAGCAAAAATCTCATTAATAAATTGATAATAGGTTGATATTGATTTTATACGACAATGTGTATGTCAAATTATGAGTTCATTTTTATGAAATTCTATGTTAATTTTTAAACTTGTCTCAATAAATTTCTGCAATTTATTTTGTATTAATTAATGCTAATTAATAATTCCGGATAATGATCGGATGTTATGTATACTGAGTCACAGTAAACAAAAGAAATTTCTTGGAAAACACAGCGAAATATAGACAAACCAGAGAAATACATATAACACGTGCAACAAATTTTACGAGATGATTTGCTGCTCCATCAAACCATATTTATTCCTGCAATACTCTCTCTCTCTCTCTCTGCATAATTAAAAAAAAAACTTATGAATTCACTTATTCATGTTTAGAATTTATAGGATCGTGCTATTCGCTCTACCCAGCAAATTATAGGACACACATATCACAAATGATAATTATTAATTATCCTTTACCATTAATGAAAGTGTTTGTACTCACACTTATTTTTTTTCCTATTCTTACATGTCTTATAAATGATGGTCCACATATTTTCATCTTTCAGTATTTCAAATATGCCAATCAAATATAGCGTTCTCCTTCATTCTTGTTTTCTAATAAATCCTAAAACAGATTTTCCCCCCACTCTACGCAGAAGTATTCAAAGTTATCCTGCAATTAATTGCATTGGACCAATTAAGATGAGCGCTGATGCGCTATGCCTGTTTCTTCTTCTTTGAGTAGTCTGCAAGACATGCTGTTATATAGCAATAAAACACGTGTTTCTCTTTTTGGTTCGTCTTTTTCTGATTTGTGGATAATGACCGGTTAGTTTGCCCTGTGTGTGCGTTACAGAGTGAAGTGTGAATTGTAATATAGTGAAACAAATTTAAACAAAAAAATACATTTTTAAAAGGTAAGTGTAATTAATATAATTTTACTTGTTAGTTTTGTGATTTTTTTTTTTTTTGCTTTTAAACTGAAATAATTTAATTTAGGATTAATTAATTAGTTGCTTTTGAATAAAATATGCCGGTCAATTTTTTATATATATGAAATTGTGCTGAAATCTATTAATTCTGAATACCTTTTTTTCTCCTAAGAATGAAAGATCATTAAAATCGTTTGGCATCGATTTTAATGATCTCCAAGCTTCCCCGCCGTGGAAACTAATTTTCAGCACACGCATGCCCATGCATACGGTCAAATTAACGTGAAATTTGTAGCACCGGTTGCATAATCCATATGACAGCACACCCAACCGAAATGAGCACGCGACGCCACTGATATATATAAAATACTTTCTACATATATATATATATATATATATATATATATATATATATATATATAGTAATCTCTCGATTAATGCGCCCCCGATTAGTACGTTTTTGATTGGTGCAATTAGTGAATTTCGATACCGAAATTCGATTAGTACGCCTCGAAAATTCAGTTAGTGCGCCTATATACATCTTAAAAATAAATGTTACAGATTTTAAAAATTTTCTATCTGTACATTTTTTTATGGCTGATTATTTTAAAAAATCACTCACCAGAATGAAATAATTTAGTTACTGATTTAAAACATTTTACAAAGTTATTTTTAATGGAATACTACCATGTACTCTATGTTCCAAATTTTTACCGTCAAAATTTATGTCGTCTGCTAATTACATAGCATTTTCCTGATCATATCTCGTACCTCCTTTGCAATTATTTTCTTTAAATTTTTTTTTATTATTATTTTAAAGTATTTTCCCAACCTTTCATCATGAATAAATTAATTAGTGAGCAAAAAAGTGAAAATGATTCGAAAAGTAATCTAATTGGAAGAAAAACTTGAAATAATAAAGAAAGTGAACAAGGCAAGTCCAGAGCAAAGATAAGACAAGAACACAAAAATGGGTGAATCAACTATAAGAGTAATTTTAAACAAAGCTGCTGAATACAAAGAGAAAAGTAAGTCTGATTCTGATTCATGCACTCGAAATCAAAGTATCATAAAGATTGAATTAGAGAGACTTCTTTCTACATAGATCGAAGATTGTAACCAAAAACGGATCCTGCTAAGAACTGACTTTAGTCTTTATTAAATCAAAAGCATTAAGTCCATTTGCAACCTTGAAAGAAAGGGCTATTAATAATGGAAAAGAAGAATTCCATGTTAGTGCTGGGTGGTTTGAGAAATAGCCTACATAATGTTCTAATCACAGGCGAAGCTGCAAGTGCCGATAAAGAGGTGGCCAAATTATCCAGAGATTTGAAGAAAATTGTATAAGAAGAGGGCTATTGTGACCAACAAATATCTAATGTCGATTAAACTGGCCTTCTTTTTGGAAGCCAATGCCTTCCAAGACTTTTCTGGACAGAGAAATCAGAGAAATCTTAGCCTGGCTATAAAGTCGCAAAGTCGAATGAAATTACTGCTAGCAATATGCGATCCATTTGGAAGCACATTCTTCCACATTGTTCAAATGATTTTAGAGGCTTTTCAAACGAATCTAAGTTAATTATATCTCATTCTGAGAAACTGAGTGATTCCGACCTGCTAAATTTAGATGCACAGCGGGAAGATGCCGAAGAATATGAAGAAAATTTAATCATTGGCAAGCCCAAAGAGATTTCACGGAAACAAATTTAAAATATTTTCGTGCAACCGAAACTTTTAAGCAGCAATGCTTAGAGACTGGCCCTTGGTGAAGAGAGAAGCAGGAAAATTTGCAGAAGAGGCAGTTGTTTGGAAAAAAAAAAGAAACAGAATGCCAGACAGAATAATAGATTTATATTTTGAATATGTTTTATAGTCTTTCAGCTTCATAGTTTTCCTTTAACTAGGCCCTGAGATATACCCTAATTCTTTTATAAAAAAATCAAGGACATTTGAGGAACGAACTATACTTTTTTCCATAGGTTATTATACTCGATTGGTGCGTTTTCGATTTATCCACCTGTTTTAAAGAACGCAATAGGTGCACTAATCGTGGGATTGCTGTGTATATATATATATATATATATATTGTGATTTATTTGTTGAGATTTATTTTTATTATATTTTCGAATTATTGTCATTTATTATTTTGAATAATCATTTAGTTCTTTTTATTTTATTTTTATATAATGTATTTATATAACGTATTAAATAAAATATATTGTTTAGGGTGCTTTTCAACATGGCTGTGAAGAAAAAAACAATGAAAAACAACAGATGTGCATCGTGGCTTTTAAACTGAATCTTACGCGTTCATCTCGAACTCAGATGGCCTTCCAACCTGTCCTATTTGCCAAGAAAAACTGGCGCACAACAAAAAGTCAAATTTGGAGAGACACTTCACGATAAAACATGCCACATTTGCCAAAAAATATCCTGTCGGTGACACGAGAAAGAGAGCAGTTGAAGAACTTCAGAAAAATGTTGAAAAATAAGTTTTGTATTTAATTATTGGAGAGAGCCTGCTTCGTAGTGAGTCAGGAGATCGCTTAGAGAGGAAAACCATTCACAGATGGTGAATATATAAAATGTTGTTTTGTTAATGCATCTGAAGAACTTTTTCGGCATTTCAAAAACAAAGCAGAGATTTTAAATAAAATTAAAAGCATACCGTTATCTGAAAAAAAAAAAATAGCAGATAGGACAGTCACAATGTCCTCAAATGTGATCAACCAACAAGTCGAAGATGTTAAATTAGCTTCAGCTTATCAATTGCGGTAGATGAGTCTTGCAACATCAAGGACACAGCCCAAGTTTCCCTTTTTGTGCGGTGTGTATCATCTGAGGGTCCGAGAGAAGAAGAACTTCTGGGATTATTGCCACTCAAGGGCCAAACGCGTGGAGAGGACATAGCAAATGCCGTCCTTGAATGCATGAAAAAAAAACATATCCCACACAATAAAATTGTGTTAATTGCAACCGATGGTGCAAAACGTATGACGGGAGCGAAAAAGGGTTTTGTTTCAATTTTAAAAGGAAAAATTAATCATGTGATTACTTTCCATTGTATTCTCCACCAGGAAGCACTTTGTGCACAAACATTTACAGAAGAAATTGGTAAAATTGTGGAATTGGTATTTAAGATTACCAACACCATTGTAGCAAGGGGACTTAACCATCGACAAGTTAAAGAGTTGCTAAGTGAAATGGAGAGCGAGTATTCAGATCTTCTCCAGTACAACAGGGTTCGATGGCTTTCCAGAGGCGACTTGTTAAAGCATTTTGCATCTTGCATAAATAAAATCAAACTATTCCTCGACAACAAGGATGTTCAATATCCAGAATTAACAGAAGATCAGTGGTTGCTGAAATTGTACTTTATGGTGGACGTTACATCACAACTTAATCAGCTCAATCGAAAATTACAAGGCAAGGGAAATACTGCTTTTTCAATGCTAGAGGAAGTTATTTCGTTTGAAAAGAAATTGATTCTGTTCTCTGAAGATTTAGACAGGGGAAATTTAATTCATCTCCCAAACGTGTCTCAATATCGCCAAGAAAACAATGCCCTCATCAATAAAGATTATTTCAAAACAGTAGTTTTAAATATGAGACAATCCTTTCTTCAATGGTTTCAGGAATTCAGAAATAATAAAGCAACTCTAGCTTTTATTACAAATCCTCTCAATGCCAATATGAAAGAATTAAAATTTTCTCTGCTTGATATTGACATAGCTAATTTTGAAATACAATTGCTAGACTTGACAAGCAAAGACTTATGGAGCTAAAAATTTGTACGTCTTTGTACTGAAATAAAAGAACTGGAAAAAAAATTCAATCTGATTTCACAGCACAAGCAGACTGCTATAAAAGAACTACAGAAGGCAGACTCACTGATTTTCAATACTTGGAATAGTCTTCCGGACTCATATCATGAGTTGATGCATTTGGTGTTCTCAGTATCTTCGGGTCTACATATTTATGTGAGCAATCGTTTTCTAACATGGATTTCATTAAATGTAAATTGAGGAACCAAATTACTGATGCCAACTTGGAATCGTGCCTTAAATTAAAAACGACTAGTTACAAACCGGATATACAGAAAATTTCTAAGAAAATGCAAGCTCATTGCTCACACTGATTAAAACCAATGAGAGCAATTTTTTGTGTGCTTTTTGTCTTCATTTAATAAAAATATAATTAATATTATAACTTGTTATATATTGCTATAAATTTACTATAATATTGCTTTAAATTTTCCTTATTTGTAAAAATATATTTAATGCTCTCGAATAATTTTTAAATTATTGTGAGGGACTGGTTTGGCTCTTTCATCTCAAACGTTTGTAGACCCCTGGTCTAGAATGTCATTGCAGTCCACAGCATTAAGATTTCTCATTCTAAATGCCAGCCCAAACCATGATCAACATCCCAAGACTATGGGGATGAGGCATGCAGTTGTAATATAGTATTCCAACAAGCTTAGTTTAACAATTTATGACTTTGCTTGGTATGATAATATACTTTAACTTTTTTTTATTTTATTTTTTATTTTATTTCATTTTTTTATTTATTATTTATTTGATATTGTTATTTAAAATATACCATTATCTTCCAAAATTGAGTTAGAGACCGATCAAGTGACTGTCATATTGAAAAGTGAGTCTGGTTTCTTAGTGAGTGGAAACAATTTTCTTGTCGTTTTCAATGAATTTTATTATTTCTCTTTCCTACTGAATTATTTTTGATGAATAACTTATATAAATTTCCCCTTCATCATGAATAATAAATGAAAGCACAAAAATTACACTTTTTTTGTAAATTTATTTGCTAAAAAATATCGTGAAAATTAAACAGAAATTGCTGAACATCTTGGGAAGGAAGAAGTTGAGATTTTGAATTATTGTCAATAAATTTGATCGAAGGATGCTATGAGTCCAACGTTGTGGGCAAGCATTTAAACACCAGGTCTTTTTTCAAGAAGAATGAGTAATTAGAACGGGTTTCCATTTCTCTCAAAACTTTTGGAAATTTCAGCGGTTAAATCAGCAGGTACTGTACTTCCTTGTGTGAATGAGGTTTTGGTTGAGAACATCAACGAATTCTTCAACTCTATATGAATTATATATATGCTTATATATATACATGCTTATAATTATATATATACATGCTTCGATAACCCCGAGAGCTATGCCAGCTAGTGCAACTACCAGAAGGACCACCCAAGGTGGACAGGTCTTCGTGGGGTAGCAGCAAGACTAAGAGAGATACCTAGGAGAGAGAAACTCCGATACAAATCCTGGTAGTGGGCAGCAGCAACTACCAGTACTGGCCTGAGGCTGAAGACAATTCATGTTAGAAAGGCTCATAACCAGAAACTTAGAAGCTAGACCAATTTATAAGACTAAGGGTTGTAATACTGCTGGTTCCCCTTGAAAGCAAGGGGAAACTACCATATTAATATCCCTATAAAAAGCAGGCATGGAAACTAGAAACAATCAAAATAAGATCGGCGATGGAGCCTCCATGAGAGGAGTCATGCCCAGCAAGGGAAGAAATCAGGCTTCTCGGGTTGTAAACCAGCGAAACCCTGATACAGACAGAAAGAAGCAGAAAAATTATAAAAACATAGGAACATGGAATGTGAAAACCCTATTGGAAATAGGAAAACTTGAAAACATTAAAAAGGAAATGAAGAGGCTTAATGTAGACATACTGGGAATATTTGAAACAAGATTGCAAGATCAAGGTGATTTCTGCAGCGACGACTACAGGATACTATTCTCATGAAAAGAGAGCGGAAAAGCAGTGGTAGCAATATACTCAAGAAGCACTTAGGCAAAAAAAGTAACCACAACAATCAAACACAGTGACAGAAGCATGGCAATTAGCATCCAATCTGAACCAATAAACCTGAACATTATAATGGTCTATATGCCTACAACTGGACACAAAGATGAAGAAATAGCTAAAATATATGAGCAAATTGAAGATATATGGAATACATTCAACAAAGAGATAACACAATAATAATGGGAGATTGGAAGGCAATCGTAGGAGAAGGAAAGGAGGATAATACTGTAGGAAAATTTGGCTTAGGACAGAGAAACGACAGAGGACAACATCTAGTAGATTTCTCCAAACAGAAGGAATTAATAATCACAAACACAATATTCCAAACACACAAAAGAAGAAGATGCACCTGCAGTAGTGTAGCTATAGCTTTTGCCGCCCCTCTCAATACACACAACAAAAACTACAAAGAGTCAAAACGACGTATAGGGAAATAAATTAAAACACTATGTTTATTTTTGAAGTAAAACTTTAATTTCAACATTCTAAAATGTTATTTTTCTTGCTTTTCTGTTAGCAAAATCGTCGATGACATTGTCAAAGTCTATGTCATAGTAATATAGGTAATTCTTAATCAATTTTATTTAGAAAAACTCCTCTCACAACTAGCAACACTTACCCAATTGTGATGAAAATTCGTAGTAGTATTACAATATTTGGAAATGTGTTCACCAAATTTTAGAATTAACTGCAAAAGTTCAAAAAGTTTCAAAGTACCTCCCGGGACTGACCGTCCCCTCCGTCCCTCCCTAGCTAAGCCGCTGCACAACTGGAAGGCGCCCGGAGACAAAAATATATATCAAAGATTTAAAAACCAAGTCAAATTTAGTAAAGCCTTTCCAGAAACAGATGTGGATAGTGACCACAGAATTGTATTAATGAAAACACAATTGAAATAATAAAAAAACAACCAAAACAACAACAACAACAACAACAACACACACACAAAGATCAACATATTGGAACTAAAAAATTAAAACATCAAAGAACAAGTTCAGGAAACCACCAAAAAACTAACACAAGAAAATGCAAAGGAAAATACGAACAATAAATAAGTGGAATCAAATAAAAGATAATATCCTAAAAGCTAGTAACAAAATACTAGGAAAAGAAAAGCAAAATATAAGAAAACCATGGATAACTGAAGAAATATTAGATTTAATGGATGAAAGAAGGCTATACAAGAATACATAAAAAGTAGAACACAAAGAAAAATACAAGAAATTAAAAACCTGATAACAAAAAAAAAATGTAAGCAAGCAAACGAAGAATACTCCCATGAAGAAAGAAAACAGAACTGTTTAATAAAGGAAATCTAGAAACAGCTTATAACCAAATAATAAAAATCAGCAACAAACTTAAAATGGCCACACATAGTAATGACTTAATAGATGAGAATGGTAAACTAATTACTTATTCTAAAGAAATATTACAAGAATGGAAAAAATATCTTGAACACCTGTATCAAGGAGAAGAACAGGAAGAAAATGACACAGAAGTTGAAGACAATAGTGGACCATCAATAATAAAAGAAGAGTTTAAAAAAGCACTTCAAGACTTAAGCCAGAAGAAAAGCCCAGGAATCAATAACATCCCAAGTGAAGCCCTTCAAAATCTGGATGAGGAAACAAACAAATGGCATATTTGAACTAATAGCTAAAATATATGAAAATGGAGATCTCCCAGAAGACTTCACAAAATCCCTGATAATTCTAATCCCCAAGAAAGCAAACGCTCTCCAATGTAACTAACACAGAACAATAGCCCTAATTACACATTAGCAAAATCCTATTAAAAATAATACAAAATCGAATATATAAAAGAATAGATTCAGAACTAGAGGAAGACTAATATGGATTCGGGAAAGGAAAGGGAACAAGAGAAGCAATACTAAGCCTGAGGACTATAATCGAAAAAAGAATGGAGCTGGACCAAAAAACATATATATGCTTCATGGATTTAGAAAAAGCATTTGACAAAGTTAATTGGATGATGATGTGGAATATTATGAAGAAAAGTCACATTGACCATAATGACAGAAGAGTGATCAAACATATATATATGTAAGACAAATGGGATAAGAACACATAAGGAAGAAACCGTACATATTAGATGTGGAGTGTGCATATATTACCCTTGCTCTTCAACATATATATATTGAAAATGCCATCAGAGAAGTTAAAGAAAAGACAATCAGCGGCATAAAGATTGGTGGAGAGGAGATTATTTTGCCTCAGATTTGCCGATGATATTGCATTCAAAACAAACAGCAGAAAAAGAATAAAAAAGTTAATCAAAACAACAAATGAAATATTTCACAAATACTACATGAAAATAAATGTTGAAGAAAACAAAATCCTACTGGCAAGCAAGAAACCAAAGTTCATGAAAAATAAATTAATTAAATAGGAAAGAGATAAAACAAGTAAAGAATTACAAATACCTAGGGAATACAATAAATGAGGTAGGAAGATCAAAAGAAGACATAAAGATAAGAATAGGCATAGTAAAAAACAAATTCAATAAAATGGAAAAGGTATTAAAAGGAAACTTAAGTCTACAACTAAGGAAAAACTTATACATGGAGTATAGCACTTTATGGCAGCGAAACATGAAAAATGGGAACAGGAGATATTAGAAACTGGAGGCATTTGAAATGTTGTGTTGGAGACGAATGCAAAAGATAAAATGGACAGACAAAAAATCTGATGAAGTGCTTAAGGAAGTAAATGAACCCAGAACACTTATAAAGACATTAATAACAAGAAGAGGCAGATGGATTGGACATATCTTACGACATGAAAGTCTGACGAAAAGAATAACGGAAGGCAAAATCAAAGGAAAATTAAAAAGAGGAAGACCAAGGTAAAGATACTTTGATCAAATAAAACAAAGCACAAAAGCACTGGACTTATTTATTTATTTATTTATTCGTATGGCATGAATATCAAAACATGCAGTACAATACACTGTCACTTTAATAACATATAAAATTAAAAGTCAAAAACCAATAAAATTAAAAGGTTACATCCATATTGGTTAGATAGTTCATAGCTTCGGGTGTAGCACTTAAAAAGTCCAATTTGTCTCCTGAATATGCTCTGAGATAACACTGAGTCACAATATGGTTCACAGTTTGTCTCTGAGCTCCACAATCACAATGCGGAGATGGTCATTTATCCCATTTAAAAAGCATGTCCGCATATACACCATGACCAGTTCGTTTTCTATTAAGTTGAGTCCAGGATTTTCGTGGGAGGTGTGAGCAAGCATCAAAACTTTCTTGTAATTCATTGAGAAAAGATTTTGTGATGTAATCTCTATGGCTCTCCCACTGTTCTTGCCACTTTTGCTTCAAGTCAAAGTTAGAATGCAGTAGTAGTTGGGCTAATTGTAGTGGTGGATGTCTTGATCCCAGTCGTCGTACACTTAAGTCTGGGAGATTTAAATATATTGGTAGGGCTGTGTTCTCCAAGGTTTTCTTATACTCCTGTAAGAGAGCCTTAGTCCTGCGCAGATTCGGTGGAACAATGTTACTAAGAGCTGGAAGCCAGTGTGTGGGCGTTGATTTAATTGTGCCAGAAATCAGTCTCATTGTATTATTTAGTTGACTATCAACAAGTTTAACATGTGTACTATTTAGCCACACTGGTGAGTAATATTCGGCAACAGAGAAAACTAGACCAAGAGCAGTAATCCGCAGATTATCGGCTGTTGCTCCCCATGTCGTGCCTATTAGTTTTTGTATTATGTTGTTACGGGTTCTTAACTTAGCAGAAACGTTTGTTAGGTGTTGCTTGTAAGAGAGCGTGCGGTCCAGGATAACGCCCAAGTACTTTGGAAACTTATTGTGTTGTAGTAAACATCCTTCAAAGAAGATATGTAAAGTGACATCTGAGATGTGATTATTAAGGTAAAAGCTTGATACTTCTGTTTTGTCTGGATTGAGCTGGAGCCTCCATTCCAGCACTGGACTAAAAACATACTATGAAATAAAGAGAAAAGCAAACGGAAGAGAAAAATGGAAGGAAATGCTGCTGAGCTACCAGTCATAAAACTGATGCAACAGAAGAAGAAGATAAAAATATAAAATTAGACCGATACTTTGGGCAAGTAATTTTTTTTTTTTTGTGATTATTTCAGTTCAGTTGTATTTCTGAAGCTCTGTTTGTGGTGTTTGCATTGTTACAGAAGCATTTCGGAACTCAGTACTTCAACCAAGTACCGAGTGACACCACTCACAGTGACACCACTTTCAGTTGATTCGAACAGCTGCATCAGGAAAAAATTTCCAGAACTCAGTTGTTGCAACCGTGGCATCCTATCATTGTGACACGCAGAGTCGCCATCATAGGACAGTTAGATTTACTGTTAAGGTTTGTCTAAGAAAGATTGCAACACCGTATATTTCCAAAAATTCTTGTATAAGCCATTGGTGTGATGTATGTACAGGGCTTCGAAAAAGCTAAACGGTCATTATAGCGTGAGGAACAAGCAGCCATAGTGCCCACCTTAATAAAATGTAGGACATCCTTTCGCTGCGATGATTGCAGCAATCCTACTGGGCATATACTTTCCACCATTCTTCCTGTAGACATGTAATTAATTTCTGGGCCGTTTCGGGGCGGATGTCCCTTCATCTAACCCGACGTTTCAGTTCATCCCAGAGAGCCCTGATTTCAATAGGATTGAAATCACGACTCTGTGGAGGCTAGTCACGTGTGGTTACGTTCATGTCTACAAACCATGCAGTTACAGCAGCAGCAGCCTTATGACATGGTGCATTGTCTTGCTGAAAGAGACAATCGTCAGTTCTTTAGAAACGCCACAAAGTAGGAAACATTGCATTGTGGAGAATGTTCAGATACCTCTCGAAGTTCAATATACGTGGCACCCTAAACAGAGGTCCGAGGACGAACCATACTATCAGACCTCCAATTTCATAGTTAGGGTTTCACACTCTGGTAAAAAGACGATGGATGTATACGCTGCATCTATCGTTCTTCTCGGGAAAGAGTGTAGCGTGATTCGACTCTCCATAACACAGCTTTTCAATCTTTCACATTCCACGCTACACACTCTGCACCACTGATGACGACGGCTCATGTTGGTCCAGGTTATGTGGGGGATTATATATTGCAGTCTTACCTTGGAAACCCATGTAGTGAGCCTCGGGTCCGAATGTTTTTGTGTCGTTTGTGTTCTCGTCGATGTCCGGAATTCCGCTTCCAATGTGTCGGCCAACGAATGGTGGTTTTTACTTATTATCCTTCATAGCACTCTACGTTCACGTTCGGTGAGTGTGGTGGGTCATGCATTCCGGGTAGCTCTTGTAGTTAACTCGCTGCACTTCCATCGCAGTATGATATCATTGACTGTTGACTCCGCCAGCAGAAATATTTACCAAGAGAATATGCAGGTTACATACCTCGGGACACGTAATTTGTCCGAGGTATGTAGCTTGATATATTTTAGTCGCCCGTGAGCCGTTGCATGATAAAGTACAATAGAATCATCGAAATGTTAAAAAAAATAATAATAATTTAAACAAAAAAGTTGTGGCCACTGGTTTTTGTAAGGGACTGAACATCAAAACTGCCATTTAACCATGATACCAGGCAAGTTTCTTGTACTTCGCAATGAAAAGAAATTTATTACTGCTACATTTTTGTTACTCTTCTTTATCATATGCTACCCCATCCCTAGTTGCTGTTTATTCCATCATGTCAATTTCGCTGGCACTATTACTTGTATAATTACGTTGTATTTAATGTTAACCCCCGCTGAAGAGGGGATAAGTAAATTAGATATTATTTGGACTGCAACACTCTTCAGGAGAGATAACAGGTGACTCTGAGAAGTTGATTTTGTGCTTCATTCTGAAATGTAAAACCTGTATTATTTGGAGTCACGGCCCTTTTCAAAGTAAATAAATGCATCGCATATACGGCCAGGGAAGAAATAAAATGTTGCAGATTGAACATAGTTTATCTTGATTTATACGAAGACCGTTTCATAGAAACTTCGGTGTCGTTTGCTTCATTCTCTCCTTTCCTCATCAGCAAAAAAGTCCATTCAGCATGATTACATTTCTTAGAACTTGTTTCATTTTGTAACTGTCACTGTAAAAAACAGAACATCGATCCGTTCTAAGAATTTGATTTTCTGTCAGCCTTTCCTGTACCTTTTTAATTTTCACTGCATATAATCGTTAATATATATTAACCTACATTTTATTCAATCAAGCATCTTGAATACATTGTGTGTGTGTGTGTGTGTGTGTGTGTGTGTGTGTGTGTGTGTGTGTGTGTGTGTGTGTGTGTGTGTGTGTGTGTGTGTGTGTGTGTGTGTGTGTGTGTGTGTGTGTGTGTGTGTGTGTGTGTGTGTGTGTGTGTGTGTGTGTGTGTAAAGCATGAAGTGAAACTTCAGTGGAATACCTATGAAGGAGTCATAAAATAGCCATATCGTTACATCGGATAGTGCAACGTAATAACTCCCACCCCCCATTTAAAAAAAAAAAAACGCCTAGTTCAGTTTTAAAATGGCCAAGAAATATGTTAAATGAAGTTTAAATCGACGGGTTTGCTTCGTCAATCGAAGTCCAACTTAATATCGCTATTTTCCCAGGTTCTTAACAGAGTGTAGAATGCATTTTGAGCCAGTCCATTTCTGTCGGAGACATTAGTGACGAATAGACACTCTAAAGCACATAATATAGGCAGCCCCTCGGCCAGCAGGCCGGATACGGCCCTCTACTTCTTTTGATGCGGTCCTAATCTATTTCAGCGAAGTTTGTCTGATTCATGGTGGGAGAAAACATGGTGTGTTCTACTAACTCACATTAAGCTGACGTCATATGACTTGCGCAAAACACGCTATGTTTTCTCTAACCAAGGTCTCTTTCTCACTTTGACTAGCGGCGTGTGTGAACGTGTTACAACATGTCAGTTCGGTACTTGCGTTGGTGTTGCGCTTTGTTCAGTACCTGCATTGATGTTATGTTCTGTTCGGTGCCTGCGTTGATGTGTTCTGTTCAGTGCCTGCGGTGTAAAAGACAGTTTTGTTTGCCAGTTCTGAATATTGCTTATAAATTTGGGACAATATCAGGGGTTATTGCAAAAAAAAAAAGAAAAGTAGTTGCAGTGAATCGTCAATTTCAAGACAACTGGACGGAGGATTATTATTTTAATCTGAATAAAGATTTGCCTGTATGTTTGCTGTGCAACGAATCCGTATCCGTCAACAAAGAATACAACTTGAAGAGACACTTTACTTCGAGACATGTGGATCATCCAAAAATTGATGGACAACTACGAAAAGATGAAATACAGAAGTTGAAGAAGAACTTGGATACCCAGCAGCAAATATTCAACAAGCAAGGAACGCAGCACCATAGCATTGTCAAAGCCAGCTTTGTGGTAAGCGAAAAAATCGCAAAGCATTCTAAGTCATTTGGTGAAGGAGAATTTATCAAAGAATGTCTGCTGGATGTTGTAAGTATAATATGTCCTGAAAAGAAGAAAGACTTCAAGAATATTCTTTGTCGAGACATACTGTTGTCCGACGCATAGAAATTATGGCTGATTATATCAAAAAAAGTTTTAAAGAGAAGATTGCTAGATTGGAAACATTTTCAGTTGCTTTGGATGACAGCACCGCTGCCTCCAATACAGCGCAA
Source organism: Typopeltis vanoorti (assembly GCF_054136105.1). Lineage (NCBI taxonomy): Eukaryota > Metazoa > Arthropoda > Arachnida > Uropygi > Thelyphonidae > Typopeltis > Typopeltis vanoorti. Next base: position 9,341,285 of record NC_143559.1, read on the forward strand.
CTGTAAAGCAATATTTATTCGAGGAGTTGATACGGATTTCAATATCACAGAAGAATTATTGGCGCTTCGGCCGTTAAAAGGAATAACTACTGGTGAAGATATATTTGAAACAGTCAACACAGTCTTCGAGAGATTTGGGCTTAAATGGAGTTTACTATCTGGCATATGCACTGATGGAGCCCCCTGCAATGGTTGGTGCACAGATGAGATTTACTGGAATAGTTCATTAAAGAGCACTACAGATCCATCCAGAAAATTTAACAAATTTTCACTACATTATCCATCAACAAAATCTGTGTGCAAAATCGATTAAATTCACAAATGTTATGGAAGTTGTAGCAGCCAGTATTAACTTTATTAAGTCACGTGCACTTAATCACCGCCAATTTAAGGAGTATCTGGCAGACCTATTTTCGGATTATGAAGATGTGTCTTATTATTGTGAAGTGAGGTATTTGAGTAAAGGTAAAATGTTAAAACGATTTTATGATATGAGACAAGACATTGTAGATTTTATGGACATAAAAGGAAACACAATTAACCAAGTAAAAGATGATGAGTGGGTGTGTGATTTAGCATTCCTTGTAGATGTCACCGGATACCTAAACGAACTGAATCTTAAATTGCAAAAACAAGTACAATTGGTTTATGAACTGCATGGACATGTCAAAACTTTTTGTAATAAACTAAGATTGTTGGAAAGTCAGATAAGAGCTAAAAATTGTTATCATTTTCCTACTCTAGCAACTCATAAAAATATCCCTTATAATTGTTATGGAGATGAACTGAAAGCACTAATAGAGCAATTTGATATAAGATTTGCCGACTTCAAAAACAAAGACTCCACATTCGCTATATTTGCTTGTCCGATGGATGCTGATGTAAATAATGTGCCAGGAAACTTACAGATGGAACTCTGTAAGTTGTCTGGCTACCTGTAGATAGCTAAAATCACAATTTAACAACATTGCTTTGACTGATTTTTATAAATTTTATTTTTTGGAAGAAAAATATACAAATTTAAGCGCCTTTTCAAGAAAAATTATTTGTCTGTTCGGCAGCACATATATGTGTGAACAGTTTTTTTTCGAGGATGAAATACAATAAATCAAAAATTCGGACAAAATAACGGAGGAAAACCTCGAAAATTCTATTCGATTATCCTTAAGTAATATTAACATCAATATTGATAGTCTCGTAGTTGAAGTACAAGGCCAATCTTCACGTTAAATTTTTATGTCGTTCATTATATTATAAAATGTATGTAGAACTTTATACCAAAGCATTATATTATAAATAAATGAAATAGCAACTTGTTTTAATTCATTTAATATTGATTTATTTTATTTAATAATTTGATTCGGCCCTTGACTCGGAGACAGAATGATAACTTGGCCCACGAACTAGGAAAGGTTGCCCATGCCTGCTCTAAAGCTTAGATTGCTTACTTTTGAAGTTGAAGACTTTCGGCTTCGTTTGTAGTTCAGCCATGAAAAGTTACGTCAGCCTCTGCTTTTTGCTACCTCTTCAGAGGTTTTAATTATTATTATCAAAACGGGAAAACTTTTAAAAGCGCGTCAACATACATGCTACTGGTAACTCTAAATACATGTCTCACCAACGAACTGATTGAGAAATTGATAGGTTTTGTGACTTCTCTTCATTTGAAATAGCTGCTCAAGTAGCGCCATCGGATATACTGATTGTATAAACCTAAAGAATTTTCAGAGGATTTTAAATTCCGGGAGCTGAAACCCTTCACTTACCATTTATAATTATCGCAGCTTAATTGTATGCTGTTATTTAGTAATGTACTAAATTGTAGTCGTTACGAATTTAGAAAAACGTAAAATAAATTCCGAACTTATATTGTTATTTTGCAACTAAAATTACAGTGAAGCTGGCCACATGGATCAGATATATTAATAATATATGATTTTTATCCATATAATTTTTTCGAAATTATCCAATAGTTATATTGACTTAAAAGGACACTTCGCATCCATGTAATTATGGTTGTATACATTTCCAGGCATTGATACACTGGTGACCAAATTCTAAGGATGAACACCATTTCTGACTGAAATTAAGACAAATCAACTTTTGGCAATTTGTGTAACTGACAATTTCGAGGAGAAAGCGGGTATGCATTAAAATTTTCGAATCGCTTGCAAAGGGATCAGGTGGTAGCACTCAACAGGATTAAAGACAAAAGGTGAATTGTTTGAAGGAAGCTCTTTTGGTGAAGGAATAAAGTCGTAAACTTGTAACGTCTCAAAGAGATCATCGAGAATTTAAAGCGGGGAAGAACTGTTGGAAAGCTTGAAGAAGGCTGCAGAATTACTGATACTACCAGAGAGTTTGCAACCTCATATAGCGTTGTATCTGGGCAGCGTTTCAAACCAATGGAATGTGTTCCATATAATAGGTCGCCCTCGCTTTATTACGGAGCATGGAGACAGATTTTAGTTATAACAGCAAAACGTAATCAACGCCTGTCAGCATGCAAGTGGACTCCACTCAAGCATAGTTACGCGGGTATCTCGACAAACTGTAGCAAGACGTCTGCGACAAGTAGACCTATACGGCAGAAGGCCTGTAGTCTGCGCCTCTTTAACCACAGCTCATCGTAGAGCAGGTTTTCAGTGGTGTCGTATCCATGAAAATTGGACAAGATATCGATTAGCTAATCTACCCTTTAGATTAGATTCGTTTTTCGCGACAGAGACGACACTTCAGATGGCGTAAAAGCGTTACTGCTTACAATCGCAAGAATATTCTTGAAAGGGATAGGGAACTTGAAAGGGAACTGCATACGGCCATGCTGGGGTCATGGTGTGGAGAGGCATTATGCTTAATGAATGCACAGAGCTACAAATGCTGGGAAAATGGACTATGACTCAAATGATATTGTAACGAAGTTTAAGATCATTTTCGATTTTTCAGTGGTACTGTAGGCGAAGAATTCATTTTTATTGATGACAATGTCATACCACATCGTACACGAGCAAGTGGAGATACTTTTTGTGACTGCGGATATTATTCGAATCGAGTGGCCAGCACTCTCCTAAAACTCCGCCCCCATTGAACACGTTTGGGACGTAATAGGAAGACGAATTTCAGCTCGACATTTCGTCCAGAAAACAAACATGGCGCTATCCTTGCTCTGAAGTAGAGTGGGCACGTTTGCCTTAAGAACTGAATCACTCGGTGATTCAGTTCTTCAGTCGCATAATACGACGTTGTGAGAGCTACATCACAGTTCTGTGTAGACATATTCCTTACTGAAATGTCTCTGTCTAGTTTTCTCTTAGCACTGTACATTAATTCCTTAACTACGTTCTTAGATAAGTTGAAACTTTTGCCAAAAACTTAATTTGTACGAAATTTATAACACATTTCTTGTGTGATATAATTTATTAGTATGCTGACAATAAATTTATATCAACAATGGGCTATAGCCATGAAGAATTTTTCACTTTAAAATGTAAAATTAGCACTGTAAAATGTTTTCGAAAATTTAAAAGGCGATCAAAATATTACAAGTATGAATCGTCTGACTAGGAAAGTACAGTCGAAAATAAAGTCAGTGACTTTAATCTGTGATCAAGGTCATATGTAATAATGAGTGAGACCTATAACCATCCAAGATGGTCATAGGTAAGAATCAAGAGTATGTATATGCATTTTCGTCCAGTCCATTACCACATGCATTTTAATGTATGCAGATATTTTCATAAGTATACATGATTGAACCATTGAATTTAAGATATCACGAATAGGCGGTGTCTCGTAAGCAGCCCTTGTGTTTAGATAGTTACGTACGCTAGGTTGTTTATTTCAGAAAAAAAAATAGCGATATTAGTTAAAAATTGGTATTACAACTAGTTATATTGTGATGTTAAATATATCGGGTGATTATAAAATAACGTCAAGTGTTCAGAGCCCTCTAGCGAGTAATGTATTGGACGATACACACCAATATTCGGTAAACGTACACAGTGGAACATGGGGATTCGATTTAACGAAAAAAAATTGTACCAAAAGTCGCCAAACAGGGGAAATTTTGGCGCTGCCAAATTAATTTTAGTAGGTGTGACTAAATGGCAAATGAGAGAGAGCACACATCAATTTCATGACGTTTATTGTTAATTACAAATGAGGTTCAATATAAACACCACTCTGATGTTCCAGGAACTGCATACGGTGCACGACATTTTCCACAGTGGCTCGCAACATATCGGAATTGATTTGTCTCACATGTAACGTTATTCGATCTTTCAAAGTTGGAATATCGGGTACATGTCCTTGATACACAATGCTTTTAAGAAATCCCCACAGCCAAAAGTCACAAGGTTGAGATAAGGCGATCTCGGTGGCCTTGGCGTGGGAAATGCACGACTAATGATTCTTCTGTCAGAGAAATGTTGTCTCAAAACATGCTGTACCTGAAGTCCGGTGTGGGGTGGTGCACCATCCTGCATGAAGATGGTCGAATCGAGACACCCTCTTTGCTGCAGTTGTGGAACCACAAAGTTCTGTAGCATATTGGCATACCTTTCAGCATTGACGGAACAGGTCACTGGTCCATTTTGGCGATTTTCCTCGTAATCATTTTTATTCTATTCATTATTATTATTCTATTATTCTATTATTAATCATAGAATAGAATAATAATCATTATTATTCTATTCTAATCATTTTTATTTTAAAAATCATTAGTTTAAAAATTAAACTTATCCCCACGTGTGTATGCACGATGATAAAAGATGCCGTAAATCCGCACCACATTGTGACTTTGGGCGAGTGGATAGATATCTGCAGACCCACGTGCGGATTAGTTGCAGCCCAAATGCGACAGTTGCGTGTGTTAATATCGCTGTTCAAATAAAAGTGCGCTTCGTCACTCCATAAAATCTGCCACGGCCATGCATCATCCACTTCCATGCGCGCTAAGAATCTCAAAGATAAGTCGATTCGTGTGGTCGCATCACCAGGGCGCAATTCTTGAACATGATTGATTTTATAGGGGTAAAACTTCAACATCTGATGTAGTATTTTCCACACCGCTGTGTATGCGATATCCTTTTGCAGGGATATTGCTCATACATTGCTGGTACCCTGCACATTCGTCATCTCCTGTTCCACAATAGCAGTTGCAACTTGTTCAACTTGTTGGTGATTGATTGGTTTGCATCCCCTGCCTACCTGCGCTGCTAGAGTTCCAGCAGTTTCAAATCGCCGAATCAGTTTTCGTAAGTTTGTTACGCTAATCGGTCCCTTTCGTAAATTTTTCATACGCCGAAAATCACGAAGACAGGCACTGGCATTATTGTTCTGCTGATAATAGAGTTTGACTAACAAAGCACGCACACATAAGGTAAGAGGCATCGAAAAGCAGTTCGTCTACGAATGATAAGAAATCTCACAGGCAGGGCCGGCGGAAGCAGGCATGCAGAGCATGCGGTGCATGCGGGAGCCGCTACGAAGGGGGCGCCGCCGCCGGGAAACCATTCATAAGTTCATTTTTAAGAAACATAATTTTTTATCATGAAAACAAAAAATTCTTAGAATGATCAATATTAAAATAAATCAGGCCGGATACACCGAAGAAAAATTTTAAAAAATTGTATATTGCTGCATCTTTGATTAGCCGGCTGTTTGCAATTTTGCAGCGAGAGCAGGCAAAATGCTTGCCTAGAGAATGTTGTGTCTACTGCATTCTATCTAAAGTGAAATGGTGAATGTTTTTATGTGCAGAAACGAATTTTCGTACAAAATATTTGTTGCTAGTTAACCAGTCATATGGTACGCATATCAGTAGGCTACTGACAATAGCGCAGTGCGAACTATTGTTTCGTCTCTGTGTTGTGTTGTGTAATATCTTGTGGGTATAAAATAGAAATGGAATCAAAAATTTTAAAAAAAGTTATCTGGTGCACAAAATCGTAAGCGTCATGCTGCGAAAGAAGCAGATGTTAAGAAACCAACTGGGGCTCTTAATAAATTTGTTAAAATATTAAAATATTCAGATGCAGATTGTAACCAACTCGGTACATCAGAAATCAGAGTTGATGAAACGTGCACATCATCCAGTTTGCATGAAAGTACTATTGCAACTATTGAACAAGATAACAAGATGCATGATTTAAGTGAAAAACATTAGGAGAAGATTTAGTTGTATTTGACCACGAAATTAACACATTGTTGGTCTCTGTAACAGAGACCAACAACGTTTCATCAACTCTGATTTCTGATGTATCGAGTTGGTTACAATCCAGGTGAATGGGGAAATAGTGATGAAAAATTACGCGTTGTTTTAATTGAATTTGGGGCCTGTTCAAAAGAAAAATATAATATATCCCAGAGATACATATGGTCATAAATTTGACGATACATATTATAATAGAAAAATGGAAAACGGTGGGCTCGTACCAAGAACATGACTCATTTATTCCGAAACTTTAAATTATGTTTTTTTGCTTTTGTTGCAAACCTTTCGCACCTACCGAATCAAGTAGTCTTGTAGAAGGTTATAACGATTGGAGAAATGTAAGTACAACTTTGCATAGATAGACATGAGACTAGTTTAACTCACATGAAAAAATTCTTAAAATGGAAAGAAGTTGATAAAAAATTAAAAAACAAAACTACTATTTTTTTTAAATTAAGGGGATATAAAATCCACATTGTTTCAAAACCGAATAAGAAACTCAAAGATTGGAATCAGAGAGTTTCATGCCGAATATAGTAAACTATATAGTAAACTATAAAGTATCGGCGACACTAGGGTGAGCTAATGCATGTGACCCTAGTACGTAGTACTATATACCGGACAACTCGTTGCAAAGGTGGGGAAAGTTCAGATCGCTAATCTTAGGTATTTTCCATAATGTAAAAACACATTTCCCAGGAAATGTATGCTGTTATTACATTATGGAGGGAGATCACTACGCAGACCTGTTTCAGCCTTTTTTGAGGCTTCATCAGTAGCTAGACCATAAATACCAAAGTGTGTGTGTATATATATATATATATACCATATATACCATATACCAAAGTGTATAGCGAAAAGAACTTATATACTCTGCTATACGAGTTTCCAAAGAGGCAACCATTAAGTTACTTAATTATAAAGAGCTAATAAGCTTCATTTCAGCGATATAAACAATATTTTAAATTAAGGGGATATAAAATCCACATTGTTTCAAAACCGAATAAGAAACTCAAAGATTAGAATCAGAGAGTTTCATGCCGAATATAGTAAACTATAAAGTATCGGCGACACTAGCGTGAGCTAATGCAAGTGACCCTAGTACGTAGTACTATACCGGACAACTCGTTGCAAAGGTGGGGAAAGTTCAGATCGCTAAACTCTCTGATTCCAATCTTTGAGTTTCTTATTTGGTTTTGAAACAATGTGGATTTTATATTTTATATCCCCTTAATTTAAAATATTGTTTATATCGCAGAAATGAAGCTTATTAGCTCTTTATATTTAAGTAACTTAATGGTTGCACCTCTTTGGAAATTCGTATAGCAGAGTATATAAGTTCTTTTCGCTATACACTTTGGTATATACACTTTGGTATTTATGGTCTAGCTACTCACTGATGAAGCCTCAAAAAAGGCTGAAACCGGTCTGGGTAGTGACCTCCCTCCATAATGTAATAACAGCATACATTTCCTGGAAGTGTGTTTTTACATTATGGAAAATACCTAAGATTAGCGATCTGAACTTTCCCCACCTTTGCAACGAGTTGTCTGGTATAGTACTACGTACTAGGGTCACTTGCATTAGCTCACGCTAGTGTCGCCGATACTTTATAGTTTACTATATTCGGCATGAAACTCTCTGATTCCAATCTTTGAGTTTCTTATTCGGTTTTGAAACAATGTGGATTTTATATCCCCTTAATTTAAAATATTGTTTATATCGCCGAACTCTTAATATTTAAAAACAAAAAAACTACTATTGATTGCTAGACTCAATGGAAAAGAAACATTGGACGAGTGTTTTAGAACGCTTGATTGAAATTATAAAATTCCTTGGTTGCCAAAATTTAGTTTTTCGCGGATCATCTGATAAATTATATGAAAGGAATAATGGCAATTTTTTTTAAAATTAGTCGAACTGTTTGCGAAGTTTGATTCCATTATGGAAAATCATGTAAAGGACCCTGCAACGAAACAATAGAGTACACTATTTGAATAAAGACAGTCAAAATGAAATATTGGAAACTTTAAGTAACGGAATCAGGGATACAATTTTATTATCAATTCGAAAATCTAAATATTATTCCATAATTTTAGACTGCACACCTCATGTAAGTAAAACAGAACAAATGACCATTATTATTCGCTTTGTTTCCTGTGACAATGGAATTATCAAGATCAGGGAAAACCTTTTAGGTTTTGCAGATATATCAGATTCCAAAGGACGTGGTTTATGTGCAACAATAATGGAACAACTGGAAAAATGGAACATTCCCATTGAAGACATGCGAGGTCAGGGGTATGACAATGGGGCAAATATGAAAGGGAAAACAATATGGGCTCCAAAATTTGATTTTAAACAAAACTCCTCAAGCTTTTTACGTGTCATGTGCTGCTCATACTCTAAATTTAATCATTAACGATGCAGCCAAAGTGAATGCAGATACAATTAGTTTCTTTGCAATTATTCAAGAAATATACAATTTCTTTTCATTCTCTTACAAATGTTGGGCAATCCTTTTAAAGTTGATAAAAAATTAACATTGAAACAGCCATCAGAAACGCGATGGGAGAGTAAAATTAATGCAATCCGCCCTCTACAATATCAGTTACGAGAAATTTACGATGCACTTTTTGAAAAATTTTAAAAAATTTTAAATAATGAATATTTTAATAAAGAAACTCAGCATGAAGCACAAATATTATGTGCTAAAATAAAGGACTACAAATTTATTTGCTCTCTTATAACTGGGCATGATTTACTTAACAGAATAAGCCCTGTGAGTAAAATGCTTCAAGACAAAAATATGAACATTACACTTGCTTTAGAATCTATTGAAAACTTAAAAATATTCTTACAAGAGTATCGATCAGACACAAATTTTAAAGAATTTCTAAAACGGCAAAAGAACCGAGTGAAGAAGTGGACGGAGAACAAGAATTTAAAACTGGTATAGAAGTCCGACGACGAAAGAAGACACGACAATTTGACTACGAGCGTCATGTGGACACGCCACAATCGCCAGAAGATAAATTTAGAGTGAATGTATTTTATACACTTCTAGACGTTGCAATGTGTTCGTTAATAGAACGTTTTGAGCAACTAAAGACATATTATGATAATTTCAATTTCTTGTATAGATTACTACAAATTAATAACGAAAATTTACGAAAAAATTGTGACGATTTAGAGATTCTCTTGAAGGACGGCGACAATAAAGACGTAAATGCAATAGAACTATATGACGAGTTATGTGCTTTCCGTGATAATTTTCTGAAGGATAATTTAAATATTCAAAACCATTTCGATACTCTTAATTTTATTGTGTCCAATAATTTATCTCTCCCTAACTTTTCAATTGCTTGAAGAATACTAGAAGAATACCAGTTAGTGTAGCGAGCGGTGAACGTTCCTTTTCCAAGTTGAAATTGATTAAAACCTACTTAAGAACAAGTATGTCACAAAAAAAGGGTTTTTAGTTTGGCGTTAATAGCTATTGAAAATGATATATGTGCGGAATTAGACGTTAAGGTCATTATTTCTAATTTTATGAATATGAAAGCAAAAACCCTAAAATTTTAATTTTAAATAATTTCAAGTATATTTATGTGATTTAATTTATTTTCTGTTATTTTTTGAATACTTATATTAAATGTTCTAATTATTTCTCAATTCTTTTCTTATTTTCTCATCTATCTTGAGTTTCTTTTATTTTCCTAAAAGATGGTTCCACTTATAAAAATTATTAAAAAAGTTTTATAAGTTACTAAGAATTTAATAACTTGTAAAATGTAAGAATTTTTTAAACTTTAGTTCAAATAAATTTTAACTAGAATTTTAATTAAAATTCATTTTAATTTTGTTAGCGATTCGGGTCGGTGAGAAGGCTATATATAATCCCTGTATCATTATATTCAACGATTAAAGTGAAGTGGCTTTGTCAAAATTTGAGAATGTTTTGAATATTCAGGTTTTTAACGATTATCCTGCCTAGTCAACACCCCCAGTTCGTTACATTTAGCGAACCAACGTGTGGCTGTTTTGTCAAAATTTATTTAAAAAATTTGAAATAATTTAAATTTTTATTATCGTAAAAGAACCACACACGCTCGGATTACAGGGGCACTTAGATAGACATTGCATGTGGGCGGCAAAGACCCTAGCGCCTGCTCTGCTCACAGGCTTTACTTTTATTGCATGATCGCTCACAAGAAACGCGATAATGAAAATTAATGCATTTTACTCGGTAAACAGCGCAAAAATTTCCCCTGTTGGCGGCTTTTGGTACTATTTTGTTTCGTTAAATCGAATCTCCATGTGTTTGTCTACCGAATATTGGTGTGTTTCGTCCAATACATTACTCGCTAGAGGGCTGTGAACACGACGTTATTTTATAATCACCCGGTTCTTGAGTTAAAATTTTTATTAAATATGGTTAATATAAATCATTTTGTAAGGTAAGTTATATAGTGTGGCACATGACACCGAGCCTAAGAAGAATAATGGCGTTCAAAGCATCGTTTTTCGGGAGTTCAGTCAGAGGGACTTCGATACAATGTCTGCGAAATGTACTCGTTACCGAATGTGAACGGACTTCAATTTCGTAGGAAGGGTGTTCCAGAACTGTTACGAAAGCTAGTGTCAGAAGTGCTGGTCAGTCTCTCGACCCCATGTATTCTCTGTTACGTCTATCGCTTCAGTAGTAACCGAGTAGTAGAAGTAACCGAGAATATGTATGAAATTGCATGCGACAGTGTATCGGAAGATAGGATTGAGAAACAGAGTAAAAGTGATGATCGAAATAATAGTAGTCCGACAAATGTGAAGAGTGAAGACATGGCCGTAATGAGGATAGATATCGCGGTTACGCTGAGTGATATATTTCTACAAGAAGAAGCGTGAGCTGAAGCAAATGCAGAAACTTCTGGCGAGTGATTCAGCTGAGAAGAGAACGAAAGAAGTGAGAGAAAAGATAAAACTAAAAGAAAGAAAAATTAAGAGCCTTGGACGGTGATTCTATTATAAGAGGTGTGCTTGGCGTGACAGAATATTTCTTCCGGGCTGCAAAAATTAACTATGTTAGCGAGGCTATTAGAATGCAAAAGGGCAAAGTGAAAGAGTTTATTGTTTTGGTTGGAACATTTGTTTTGAAAGGTGAAAAGTATGGTTTGAAGGAAAGAATTACTGAACGCAGTAAAAGAAAAGAGTGAGAGAGTTAAATAGTCTGTTGCCACGGTATACTGAGATGAGTTGAGAAGAAAGACAATGACAGGAGTACGTAAGTTATCGATGCGTAAGTTATGCATGAGGAATGATGTGGATGTTCAGCGTGAGTTTGACTGACCAAAGGATTTATACAAGACGAAAGGTTTACATTTGAATGGACCTGGTGTTCATAGTCTGGGAAAAACAAGTGTTGTGAATGAAGTGAAAGTGGATGTGCATAATCAGGGAAACTAAAGCTTTTAGCAGGAAACCTGTTGAGCGAATACACAGAACACCAGTGAAGCAGTCAAGTGCAAGAATTTGCAGATTATTACCTAATTACCACTGTGGACAAATCAAAACAAGAGAGTATAAAGCGTGAGGAAAGCGATGTGCTTAAGGGGCTATTTCGCTTTGTGTACAATAATTCTAGAAGCATTCGGTACCAAGGAGAGGAGTTTTTGGCATTAATTAATTCATCTTGATCGAAGGTTTTTAGCCTTGGTGAGATATGGCTGAAACAGAACATGATATAGTTAGTGGGATAGAATTTGAAGGGTATAGTGTGTTCAGGGAGGACAGAAAGAAATGAGAAAGAGTATTATTGATGATAGGTGATCAACTGCGACCAAAGAGAGTAGGAGTTCAACTGTAGGTAGTTTGGTGTGAGATCGAGGCCAGGAGAACAAAATATGCAATTGGTTGCTTCTATAAAACAAGGAAATCTAAAGAATAAGGGGGAAAGTATGCATCGAGAAATAAGCTTAATGAGTGGAATACAGGTAATTATTATCAGTAACTTCAGTTGTGGGAACATAGATAGATTAGAAAGAGGAAAGGCACATGGGAGAAATTAAATGGAATTTACTTTCTGTATAACGGAGAAATATGTACTTTAGTTAGCATGTGATGGAATGTATTAGGGGTTTGAGAGTGCTAGATCTAGTAATTTCATCAGAGAATAAGTCTACACTTACCGGCCACTGAATTAGAAACCTGTACGCTGATGTACGTAAACCTCACTTTCGCAGCAGCGTATACGCAAACTACTTGGGCACGTGAGTCATCACGTGTTCTAGGCAACTATTTAAGAATGCTGCTGGTCAGTGTTGAATACAATGAGAAAAACAAAGGATCTTTCGGAGTTCTACAAATGGATTATTGTAGTACCCGTCTAGCTGGAGCCGGTTTTGAAAACAGCAGAGCTGACTAGTCCTCAAAAAAGGTAAGATATCCTGGGTGTTTAATCAGTGGAAAAATCACTCACCCTCCTTGTCGAACTGCGTCCTAAGACATTCTTTCAGGAACCAGATCAATGTTGCCTAAAAAGGCTTGTATGGTAAGAACTACCTGTGTGTGTGTGTGTGTGTGTGTGTGTGTGTGTGTGTGTGTGTGTGTGTGTGTGTGTGTGTGTGTGTGTGTGTGTGTGTGTGTGTGTGTGTGTGTGTGTGTGTGTGTGTGTGTGTGTGTGTGTGTGTGTGTGTGTGTGTGTGTGTGTGTGTGTGTGTGTGTGTGTGTGTGTGTGTGTGTGTGTGTGTGTGTGTGTGCAGCAATTGACCGAAGCATTTAATGAATGATATTCCAGTCTCATATCTCGCCGAAATATGTGCAGGGAACTGAGAGGATCGGGAGTGGCAGCCACATTCCTATATGGAAACTACTGATTTCTGCTAAGAAGCGGAAAGTTCGTCTACAATGGTGTCAATAACACTGTGAATGGACACTGGAAGACTGGTAAGAATTCATGTGGTCGAATGAGTCACAGTACACCTTGTACTGTACAGACCGTAGGCAGAGAGTTTGGGGGCAGCCCGAAGCAATGAACCCAGCTTGCTCTGTAAACACAACTGAAGATTCTGGAGGGGGTGTGGGGCAAATTCTGTTGGTACGGTCCCCTGTTATTGCTAAAAGGTCAGATTTCCTTCAAGAAAACTTAACATTGTTGCCAATCAATTCTATCCAGCAATGTTGACTTCTTATCCAGCAGGTGACGTTGTTTCATAAACGACAATGCTACTGTCCATCGAGCAAAAATTGTTCAGGTGGTTCAGCGAGCATGACGGTGACTTTCACCATCTTCCCTATCCACCACAAATCCCTGGGGATCTGAACTCCATTGAGAATGTATGGGACATGTTAAAAAAACAGATCCTGGAGCAAAGTCCTCTTTTGTCAAATCTGAGTCAGCTAAAGGACTGTCTGGTGAATGCCCTATATGTTGTAGACGTAGTTGGGATCCATCACCGTGTGGAACTGTGCCAAACCGCAGACGTTTGGTATTAAACGGTATTAAAGAAAAGTTTCTGATTCAGTGGCTGGTATGTGTATGTTCTTGTTCTTGGCTTATGACTACGTATAACAGGTAAGCCAAGAACATGTGTACGTATTATATACACTAACTTTTAACATTCTTTGGATATTCATGAAATTACCATCATTGGATCGAATTCTTTGAATAATAAATATACTGCAATTATCATGATAGCACTCTCAAAAATAAATAAATAAATTACGTTATTCAAATTGTTTATAATAATGAATTGCATAAATAAGACTATCCTCGCAGTAATGAGAAGACACTGAAATTAGTTATAATACTGATATACTGATAATACTGATAATCGAGAATTCCACTATGAAGAAGTTTGAAGGATTTGTATGCACACATTCTATGAGAATGTGTGCATGCAAATTCACACTGTACATTGGCTATCTGTTTCTATGCCTTACTTAGAGGAGCACCTTCATTCACACTGCAAATTAAACAGAAATCAAGGATTTATACTGCAGGACATTTAGAAGTCCTTAATTCATGCATGTAGACATCTGATATGTCTGCAATGACCTAAAATTTGTAACAACAATATACATACTATATTATCTGCCTCATGATACGCGTGAAATAAAGCGGTTTAAAGCGGTTTGATTTTTCGATATCCTTTGTAAAGCTGTCGCGCTGTCATGAATGCGCTGTCATTCAAATGATAACTCATTCAGCGAAACGTGTATAAATTGTTTGGTTTTTGAAATGACGAGTTTAACCAGTTCTAATTATTGATATGTTAAAACAAAACTATGGCGAGGCACATAATGTCGAAAATGCTTTACGTTCAAATTGTTATAATAATGAATTGCATAAATAAGACTATTCTCACAGTAATGAGAAGACACTGAAATTAGTTACAGATTTCTATCAGGAGATATAAGCATTCCTTTTCTCACCGCTGCTAGAAAAATATCATAAGGTAGCAACAACATTAACCTTACTACTGTAATCTCTTATCTTCAGTTCTATTGCAGTGATGACGTAACTAGTCCTTAACATTACAGCGCTTACTATGATTCGTTTTTTTTAAATATATTTCAAAAACAGCGTAGGACCGCGAAATGTTCCACATTACATGAACCTATATGCAACATCGTCTTCAGTGGTGCAAAGAACGTGTTCAGTGGGACGTGGAAGCTTGGAAAGCTGTGTTATAGAGCAAAGAATCACGCTACACTCTCTATCGAACAGATCCACGGGTATGGGTTTAGCGGATGATTTATGAAAGTCTCTTACCAGAATGCGTAACTACAACTATGAAATTCGGAGATGGCGGTGTAATGGTATGGTTGTGTTTTTCATGGTTTGCCTCGGACCTCTGTTTGGGGCATCACATACATTCAACTTCCAGAGGTATCTGAACATTCTGGACAATGGAATATTTCCTACTTTGTGGCGTTTCTACCGAACTTGCCATTGTCACTTTCAGCAAAACAATGCAGCATGTCATAAGCCTGCTGCTTTAACTGCGTGGTTTGTATACATGAACGTGACCACCCTTGACTGGCCTCCACACAGCCCTGATTTCAACTCAACCCTATTAACGATCTGTGGATTGAACCGAAGCTTCGGATGAGGTCAAGGGACGTCTGCCCCACAACACTGCATCACCTCATTACATGCCTACAAGAAGAATGGTCTAGAATTTCCACTGATTGCTGTCGTACGCTTGTGAAAAGTGCCCAGTAAGTAGAATTGCTGCAGTTATCACAGCAAAAGGAGATCCTACATTTTTTTCAGGAAGGCATCATGGATATTTGTTTCTCACGCTATGGCGTCCAATAAAAAATAATACGCGTAAAAATGCTTTTGTGAGAAAAGAAAATAATTATTCTATGGTTATTAGAATTATTATTCTAATTACACTTAGCATAGAAATTGGACTCATTGTAAAATGATGTCCAGTTTTAGTATTTCAGAAAATTTGAATACCATTTATTCTTAAAAGACCTTTAGTGATTCAATAGATTTTTTAATGGTGAAATTTTTTAATCTCCTTTTGCTGTGATAACTGCAGCAATTCTACTTACTGGGCACTTTTCACAAGCGTATGACAGCAATCAGTGGAAATTCTAGACCATTCTTCTTGTAGGCATGTAATGAGGTTTGCCGTGTTATGATATTCTCTGCAGAAATGAAAAGGTGACGCTGAATGTGTTTCAAACAAACAAAAAAAAAACACTGATGAAGCTACAAAGTTTACCAATTTCAATACGAAATTTCGCATAATAAACAAGCTGAAAGTTCAATTTGTGATTGATATTACACCCCGATTTAATAAAAATTCGGCTATGAAAAATCACAGTAAGAACAAATATGATGACATTGCCAAGCATGAACAAGGTTCTATAAGAGTAAACGGGATGATTTTACTGCTTCAAGAAAAAATTTCTTTTCTGCAAATATAATTTGTGAGAAGTCAAGGACCATATTTTCTATTCTAAAAAAAAAAAAGAAAATCCAACTTATGCATTCTAATACATAGGTTTTCAGCCTATATTTTAAATTATTTTATTTTCCATGAACTTAAAAAAATAAAAATAAATAAAAATTAGCACATGTTCCAAATTAACGCCTATCAAAATCAGCACAGATAAAAATCACGTTCATATAGATATAACATGAAGCGTGTTATTTTCGCCTACTAATCTATAAATAATATAGTACAAATAAATAATATAAACAGTAATGTATAAATAATTGAGATAGTTGAGTAGCCTTGTGAAAGGTAAGGTTCGATTCTAGTTTCCAAAAGAACTATTTGTAGTCTTCTCCCGCTCCTTAGACGGTTCGCTAGAAAAGTAGAGCGTTCTTGTTCCAGACAGCAGAATATTTCTTTTTCCTTGCAGAACCAGGAGAAAGAAACTGTCTATCGCTAAAACCAAAGGTCATTTAATTCGGGAAGTGGCTGAAAAAAAAAAAAAAAAAGACCTAGAAAAGGTTTTCTACTCTGTAAGCCGAAAATTTCATATAAGATTTTCTTCCGCAGATGTAGCTTCTTAACATATGCTTTGCAAGTGTTCCCTGAAATTAAAATTAAATATAAAATATATATTGAGTACAAAACTCCGACTTGTAGTTTTAAATATAAAAATTACATATAAATGTGCGATATTTTACGAGATATCAAAGATTGTCTAAAAGCAGGATGTTTTGTCATTGCATGTATTACACAAGTTATATACCTTACCATGAATTACGAACTTAAATAATCCGTGACCTCAATGATCTATGCGACTGTAAGTGAATCATAAAGAAAACATACTTTAATACTGCAACTATAATGCCAGGTTTCGTTTTACTTACTCAATAAAAACAATTACTCGAAACAGTGGATCCACCTAAGGATATGTCAATAAAAGTATCAAGACAGGCAATTTCAATCAGTAACATATATGTTATGTTATGTATGCATAGTCAATATCCGTTTTTGATAGGTGATATGAAACTGCATAACATGTTCTATTCCTATTAAATGTATAAGTTGCTAGAATAAAGGGAAAGTAATCTGTATCTCTGGATCACAAAACCTTGAAAAACGCTTACATAATGCTAGTATGAGTTTCAGAAGAATTAGCTATTCCTTTCGTGATAAAAAGTAATGTGTGCGATTATAATCTAGCCTTTATTTTTTTTCTTGCACTAGGCATCATTCTTGAACTGGAGACAAAGTCATTACGATGACTATCCTTGGTAAATGGGTCATCGGTGAGAAATGTAATATTCAGTTTGCCTCACTAGCACGCAATTCAAATCTCACATTTTGTAAGAGTTATTAAACATTTTTGATGTCCTTGTTCAAAAGAATCGATATTTTTACGGTACGTCTAGATTTTTTGTTTCATGGGATGTGGTTTATTTTAAAATGACTCAATACCATACAGTTTTCTGCCATTTCGCAGTTTTCTTTGCTTATGACACAAAAATTACCACAGAAATGCGAGTTTTTTCTTTTTTAAACCTACTTTATATCTGCAGCTAAGCAGGTCTCACACAGAGTGATGAAATTCATCTATAATCACAAGATATATTTCCATGCATTATACCTACAGTGGCCATGAATGTTTGGAAATCTAACCTACAGCTTGCTTGGCTGAAGAGCAGATGCTATCCTATCGGCAAGGCTTTAAGAAGTAATTTACGCTGGTTGATTTTAATGTAATACGCCATTAAATTGTTATAATGTATAACTGCAACAAATACGAGTACAGTGAAGCCTTAAATGATAGTTTTCATGCAGATCGAAAGCAGCTTTTGTAAAGAATAGCAGATTAAACGTTTGGGGGAAAAAAAAGCTTCGCGATCAAAAAGTGTAAGTTTATTTCACACGCTATGGTAAACGACAATATTTACATTTAGCTGCGTTTTTACCTTATTAATAATATAGTCGATTTACAAAATAAAAATTGTAAGTAAGATTAATGTCTGCAGGAATTCAATACCAGTGAATAAGAGAACAAACATGACGTCGAAATATCGCGGGGATAATATGCTCCTATTTAGCTAGTCTTGATAATTGAGTCATCATAACAAGGATGATACGCTCTACAATTTGTAATATTTGTCACTGCACTTTTTTGTCTTATTAGATGTTACCCTATCTCAATAAAGTTTGAAAACCTGTAGTACGTTAGCATCGCGGGTGGACTCAATTTAAAGTTTATATATTTTTTATATAATCTGGAAACCCAGCTGTGAGACAAAACACTTAACTTTTTCAAGTCATGTCGGATCACCCATCGAGCGGGGATTAGCTTCATACCAGATGAAAATATTCATCTCCTAAAACACCTACTGACATTCACAAACATCTAGGCTTGCTGGTTGGAGAGAGGTTTTGCTAACCATTTGTCAATTATGCCTAATACAATTATGAGTATACAACGTTATGAAAATGAATAACCAAAAATTAGAAATAAGAGTTACTATACATCATGCACAGCTTACGTATTTGAAAATAAATGTTAACTACTAAATTTCTTTTAAATACGATCTAAAACTCAGCAGAATTGAAGACAATTCGCAAAGCGATCTGAGTGATGATTCAAAATGCGTCATTGCAGTGATCAATTGTTAACCTAACCTAGGTTCAATAATGAACAATGTAAAAAGGTTCCCGCTGCAATTCCATTTCTTTTAGGAAAACGTAGAGGAATTATCATTATTTCTGATGATAATTACTCTCAGGATTGATTAAGTTCAATGAAATTTGTTATTCAGAATCATGACTTAAATTTGTATGCTCGTTTTCAAACTGGACCATTTTAATGAAAAAACGTTGGAAAAACAAAATTGTATCTTCCGTATCCATACCAGAAACTCCAGTAAATTCATTTTTTGTGGTAACTGACACATAATTAAAGATTTTAGCTACTAACTATGCAAAAAAACAGTTTCGAAACGCACCTTTTTATAGCTTGTCTACGGTCACAGTTTTTAGATAAAACAGAAATCGATAAGAGCGTCATCACTTTATAGAAGACATTCTTTCTCAAAAAGAAAACGGAAATTTGTTTAGTATTAAGTGTAGAGGTATTAGCTAGCAGCCTAGCCGAAACACACACACACACACACACACACACACACACACACACACACACACACACACACACACACACACACACACACACACACACACACACACACACACACACACACACACACACACACACACACACACACACACACACACACACACATCGCACTGCACTGCATCACGAAAGCAAGCTTATATTCATCTTATCCGAAAACTAAACGTGGGAGTGATAAGCCATGTATATCTTTATCTCCTTTTTCTCAAAAATACAGATCAACAGCCAAATTATTCATTTCCAATTAATTAGAGATTACATATCTTGTGCAGCCATTGACATTTACAGGACATTCGATTCAGAATATAATACATTCTGTATTTTCTGTTTATGTGAGGTATCTTCCACCCTTCTGGTACTTTGATTTGGTTCAGTGAACTATGCTCAGTGTTGATGGTTTGAGATGTGAGGTCAGATTTTAATCAGACAAATCTGATTAAAATTTCATTTAATTGAAATTTTTGTTCTCTAATTCTAATCTCAGATAAGTGGACCGTTTGGTCAAAATCGGATAGATAATAGGAAAAAGTTGTAGAAAGTTTTTCACATGATTATACTATAAATTAAAGATGCAAGAAATTATATTCTTGGGTTCATCCTTTATCCAAGTGTAAGCAAACAATGTTGACGTATCTTCACGACTGGGATACTTGTACGTGGGTGGTCTGAAACGTTCTCGGCCTCAACCATAAATGGCAACACTATCGGCAAGAGGTTTTTTTTTCTAAGTTGGTACATCTGTCATAATCATGGATGTGAAATTACAAGTCATTCTATCAAGAAGTTTTTTTATACAGCTGTCGGAAGCCAAATTGTTGTCTGTAAGTATTGTTGAAATGGATAAAAATGAGTATCGTGCGGTTATAAAATTCTTTGCCAAAAGAAATTCATTCGAAGTTCATGAAAGTTTATGGGCACTCTTCTCCTTCGTTTTCGACAATTAAGAAATGGGCTACCGAGTTTGAACGCCGCAGCACCAGCCTTGAAGGTGATCCACGTGAAGGAAGTCCAAAAAGTGTAACACCAGAAATCATTGATCAGTGCACGATATGTTATTGGATGACCGGCGAGTCAAAGTGCGTGAAATTGTTGAGACTATAAACATTTCAAAAGAATGTGTAAGATACATTTTGCATGAAGAATTGCAAATGAAAAAGCTTTGCGCGAGATGGGTGCCGCGCAGATCAAAAACGCACTCGCATGAAAATCTCTGAACAGTTCTTGAAACAGTGCATTTTAACAAGAATAAAACTGATTTTGTGCGTCGATTTATTACTATGGATGAGATTTGAATTCACTATTGCACACCATAATCCAAACAGCAGTCAAAACAGTGGGCAGAAGCCGGTTGTTCAGCGGCAAAGAAGACAAGGTCATGGCATCAGTGTTTTGGGATGCTAAAGGCATTTTGTTTATTAATTATCTAAAAAAGAGTAAAACAATAACCATGGAATATTATTCCGATCTTTTAGCCAGACTAGATGAAAAAATTCGTGAAAAAAGACCAGGTTTGCAGAAGAAAAAATCATCTTTCACCAGTACAATGCACCTACCCACAAAGGTGTTTTGGCAATGGGAAAATTAAGGGATCTGCACACTATGAATTCTTGGAACATCCACCCTATTCCTCAGATTTGGCTCCCTCTGACTTCTAGCTCTTCCCAAAACTAAAACTCTTCCTCACTGGTCAGCGTTTTTCTTCGAATCAAGTGGTGATTGCTGTAGAGGGATATTTTGTAGATCTTACTGAGAGCCACTACAGAAACGGGATAATGGCGCTGGAATAAATCTTTTAGTCTTAATCTCCTTTAAGACTAAAATTTTGAGATTTTGAAATTATACATTCGTTTTTTCATTGTTAGGCCGAGAATCTTTCAGACCATCCACGTATACGAAGGCTGATGACTGCCTTAGTATTCCATAATGAAAGGCACACCTTTTCAGACATATATAATACTATGCATTACGAGAAGGGCCACTACCTAGACCGGCGACCTTTTGCTGCAATAATTCAACTTTGGTATCTCTTCTGGGTGGTGCTCCCACTGATGTGACCTTTATGAAAGGTCACAGGAGTGGGAGCTGTTTAACCTTCGCCAATATCTGGTTTAAGTAACACAACAGATACATTTTTAATTTATCATTCGCAATAGCATTCAGATTGATTACTTATAGAAGCTTGTCTCGTTTTAGCCCAAGTTTACTTTTTAAAAGAAAAATTGTGACTCCCGTTCATGTGAGGTTGTAAATCTAGTAGAAACGTGTAGTAAACTATATTAGTAACGTGGATGATAAAATCCGGAAACTCTGCTCTAAAACCATATATGGAACATTTTCAAATTAGTTCAGGTGTCAAATAAGCGTGATGCTGGTCTTACAGAGCATAATTTCCTCTGTTCTATGCTTGAAGTTGACCTTCCTATCACGACATGCTCTGCGTACATCACATGGCAAACAAAGAATCTTCTAAGGGTCATTTTTTGAGGGGAGGGGGGGGGATCAGTTAAACTGATTTTAGGTCTTTGTATGTGGAACTGACATATTGTGCCTGACATCGTGTTCAAACGTTGACGAAAAATAAATCCAAATATTATGACGCTGAAATTTTTAACGCATCATCAGTTATTTGGTCTCTCTTAACATAAGGGGAAAAATCTACTTTATGGAGAGAGAGACATTTGCCGTTTATTATATGAATTAATCGATACTGCAGTACTAGAAACTTTTCTTCAAGTACTACTTGACGTGTAATAGAAAGATGCAATCTAACTCTTTGTGTGGCTGGTCATTCTTCAGAATATCAGGTGTTCTTCTGAAAATAAAAATAAGCGATGACCCATGATATGGGCAAAGGGTTTTTCTTCTTAAATGGTTCCGTTTATTTTTGCCTATATGGAAGATGAGTGGCTCTTACACCATCAATTGTACCCGATAGTAGTGTCTCATATACTCTTTTGTTTGGCGACTTTCTAGGCATGCTCCGTTAGCCAGCTTTTAATAAATGGTTCTACAGCAGAATAAAGCTTGAAAATAATCAACTTAAACAAGCGGGTATCACTCCAGCATTCGCTTGCCACGTAAGTTCACGCATTCACGTAAGTGAGAAATAATATTGCAATTCTGATCTAAATAAGTTCCTATTATTATTTTCTTTTACGAAACTCTCAATACCTGATTAGGTAAGTGGAAGGCTTTGAGTTCTTGGAAATATTTGTCCTGCTGCTAAACACACTTTAACTTATCACCGACGAGGCTCGCTAGAAAGACGATCTCATGACGTCATTCTTCCGTGCTTTTTTTGTTCACTCTGTTGCTGAGGAGACAAACTTCGACTGTAGTATTTGACATCTTACTATCATAGAACGTGTGAGTTCTTGTCTGTGTAGGTAAGAAAAGAACCGTCTTCATTTGTAAAAATAACAGTTCATATAGTGAAAGCTCATTTATTGCTAGATTTCATAAAATAAAGCTTAAAAGTCTAGAATATGATACAGTATATTAAAGTCTGATAGATTTAATGATTATTATGGCATAACATATTTCGTTTGCAATAAAAATCTGCATTTTTCATATAAATTGAACTTTTATCTATTTATACCTTGGGATATTAAACTTGTGTGTTTTGCGTATGATAGCTAAGGGCTATGCCTGTTAACTGCGCGTGTTCTCAGACCGATTTGTCTATTTTGTGAAAATAAAAACCCGGTCAGTTTTATGAGAAAGCCTTCCTCATCTTTAATTGAAAAACTACTCAAATGAAGAAAAACTTAGTTGATGAGAAACATCTGTTGTATAATGAAGATTATCAGCAAGCTGATGAATTGTTTCATAGGCTTACAGATATTCTTTAAGTATAAGCACAATTAAAAACTCTTTCAGCATATTGAGCTTTATAGTTTTTTAGTGCTTCCATAGTTTTTACTGTACAATTTTTTTCCTAAATGCATAAATGTGCGTGTACTGTTTTGACACTTTCGGCAATGAGTTAATGCAGTGGAATGGTATTTCCATTAATGCTGCTTTATTAAATAATAAAGTAAAATTTTGCAGGCAGTATTAGAACTAAAGCAGTTTCATGAATTTTTCTTGCTCAAACCTGTTTATTAGTTCAGCCTGTGGTTCGTTTTCTTTTTCATTTCACTTTCTTTCTCATCGTGCTGTGCAGTCCATTCTCAATTCCCATTCTTGGTATTGAGATATCTCGCGTAATTCTATTTATCGTAATTATACCTTGTATATTTTGTCATATATTGTTTAAATGTTTTTCTCATATCGTGTATAATCCCATAATATGAAAATTTTTCTTATAATGTATACTGACCTACGATACGAATGTTTATAGATCGACCCATATTGTAATTTTATTCTTGCATTTTGACTACTTTGTAGTGTTTATTAAAAATTCATACTGCACCTGCATATTGAAACTATTATCTGTATTTAACTCATGTTTCATTGTGCTGTGTGAACTGCACTGCCTTGTATTGATATTACTGTAAAGTAGAAACGGTTTGGAAACCGTAGAATAATCTCGACCTGGTAGTCCGATAAAATCACCCAGCGGGACCGCAAAATGAATATCAATATTGAGATATTGATATCTCGCATAATTCAACAAATATTATCGTATACTTTTCATTATTCGTGACTTTAAAGGGGGGAATCTATGTATATCGTTTTCAGAAAAGTTTATTTTATCAAAATAGTACATAGAATCTCTTTAGAAACTTTGGATAACGAGGTGCATCGAGTAGACTAGGTCAGCTAATCTATTTAACTATTAATACAAGTAACTGCTAGCTTAGTTGACACAGTTAAGTGCATAACTGTAGGACTAGCTGGCGGTTGTTCATTGTTCTCCAACCTACAGAATGTGTTCGAATTTCGTGGCATGAATGTTTGTGAATGAGTTTAGATGGTTTTTGTAGTCGAAAACTCGTCTAAAGCTTCCCCGAAAAATCACCATTCTACTTATCGTAAGCCTGAAGTGGTTTACAATTCTATGTTTAGTCTTTAGATGGTCTTTGGATTATTTAACACTTAGCCTGTGTATGTAGCCCAGTACTAAATGTTAAACTTTTCGTAAGTGGTACAGACATTAAAAGACTGCTTTGCATCCCAAACATCTATTGTTTTTAAACCAAAAATAGATTATTAGTTTTCGATTTCCAACTTCTTATCCCTTCCATTTGGAGGATAGAAGTCATATCTGAATATTCTGTATACGGTTCTTTAAGATGTAATTGTTGCTCACGTAAGTGCTTTTGCATCAAGACAAACACATGTATTAATACATTACTATGTCTTATATACTGACTGTATATGGAACACTTTTTGTTGATGTTGTTGCCGTTAGTCCCGAAAACACAAAATTTGATAATGCATTCAGTATCGCAGGGGAACTAAATTAAATAATCTGGAATTCCTGTCTACAGACCAAACATGGTAAATTTTTCAAATCACTATTGAGCTGAGTGGTTGCGCATCGATCGATTAGAATCGTCTTTCACCTAAAGACTTTCCAAACATGTACGCCGTATTAGTATTCCCGTCCACAGCCTTTTGATTGGAAAACGATGACTCCTAATTTTTGGACAGATAGTTATTTAGAATCTGCAGCATACATATATTATCTATGTTAACTTACCATACCATATCTTGGGTGCGCGTGTGTGTCATATTCAAGTCGTGAGTGTATCGTTTTTTTTTTTTTTTGCTTTGGTTTAAATAGACGGATTTGTGTTTCTCAATTAAGTACATGTTTTGTGTCTTTAAAGGCTTTTCCTTTGTAAATACTAAAAACATGAACAATAGCGACTTCTAAGGAAGTAGATGAGAATATTTGCAAAATAGTTATACATATAAGAGTGACCCAGGAGGATCTATTAGAATTCCGGAGTTGATTTCTCGGGTGGTGTTTAAACAAGAAAGTTTATATCAACATAGATGAGATTTCGTAAGTGTGGGGGAGGTGTCATTTTCAACAATTCAACCGTTCGTAACTGCAGTACTGCTGTTTGCATAGTCTAATTACGTAATTCTCGAAAGTTTTACAAGCTGAATGCAAGTATTACTGGGTCTTTATCTGGATGCTTTTACTTTAAAGATGCTAAATTTTTAAGCGAGGAGTACACTGGCATCCATTTCATTTGAGACTTTTGCAACAGCAATGCCAGAGCTTCTGCTGATATTTCGCGATGGCAATTTCCCAACCATATTATCCCTAATTTACAAGTTGTTATGATATTTGAAAGTAATGAATGTATAATCAATAAATTCGAAATTCATTGTTTCGTGCAAAACAACACAATTCAAATAGAATATAGATATTTTGAGTAATTATGATAACAGCTTTATTGTTGTTATTTCTTAAAATAATTTAATTTTCTATTTCCAGGTAAGTTTAAATCATTTTTAAATAACTTTTTTAAATCATTTAATTTAGAAGAAGAAAAACTTCTTCTTCTAGATTAAACACTCAACACTGCATTTGCTATTCTCCTTCTTAGATGATTGCCATATTTCCATCCGGACTAAAAATCGGAACTTTGGTGATAAACTTTCTTTGCTTAAAAATCACTCGCGATAAATCAAACCTGTGAAGGTTTGATAGTTTCTTCCCGGTTCCTTCAGTAATTTAAGATAACATTTTCATATGTTTTCATATGTATTTCAACCGTCCATTGGAATATATGAATTTAAAACATTTTAGATAAGCCAGTGCATTAAAGCCGAATCGCGGTTGATTAATTCTGCACAAACTGTACTTTACTGTACTATATTAGTGGAAGATGCCCAGAAATAGAGATAGTCTCCTTACATTTTACAAACTGCAAAATTTCCATACGAAAGTAATTTCCGCTCTGTTAACTGTTAAGAACTTCAGCTGTTAAGAACTTTTTCTGAGAATGAGGAGTCCATTTACAATTAATTGTCGGAATCCTTACTTTTTTTTCTAAGCATTTTCCAGAGATCATTTATTGGTATCAGATTTATTGGCATTATTTTTTAAAAGTTGTTGTTGCAACAACATCGATGTTGTTGAAAACAACATCGATGCAAAGAGCAGTCATTGTTATTGATATCGGATACATAATCATGTCTCAGGTCATTTTCACTAGCCTTCACTTAATCAACTCTAACACTTAAATAACACTCCCGTACATCCATGTACTTGAGTGTTATTTAATATGTATTATTAATTCATTGAGAAATATTTACTCATTCAAAGTTTAGCCATTTATAAAATTAAGCTACGGGAAAATAAAATTGTTTTCCCATACCCAATAGCTTTAAAATAAATTAAATAAGATTTCTATCTCAAGAAAAGTTCGTTTAAAAAAAAATACAATTTACAGTAGTCACCAGCTTTTGTGTTTTGTTGAATAGCCATAAACAGAGAAATAAATTTACTATTGCTTCCGAATTCTATTATTTCAAATTAAAACTATTCTTTCACTGAAGTTAGGAAGTTTATTAGATATATACAATAACAAGTAAAAGCTTTATTGATTTTGCTTCAAGAAACGAAGCCGATATTAAGAGAACGGTTGCTCTGTAATTTGTCTGTATTTCCTTCCCTTTCTTGGGAAAGATTTCCAGTGACCTAATTTAGAGACGTTTTTTCATTGGTTCAGCTGTTAAGAACTTTTTCTGAGAATGAGGAGTCTATTTACAACTAATGGTGGGAATCCTTACTTTCTTTTCGAAGCATTTTCCCGAAATCATTCTAAGTTTCTTTCTCCTATATACATTGCTTTTTTCCTCACTGATTTCTTTTTTTCCTGAGCACATCCCTATTTTCGATTATTTCTCTATAAATATATACAGTACTCTCTACCATTCATTAGGATACATGATCCTCTGTGGAAAGAAGGGAAATGTTGATAATTTCCCATCTCATTCCCATGGAAAATGAATGAACTATAACTTTTAATTTTAATTTTAACTTTAAAACTGAATGACCGCTAACTCAAACTTTACTCAATCCACTTCTACCTCATGGTATTGGGGTACCACTAAGAGTAGGCCACTTCTCTGGGTCTTGCTTTCCGGCTCTCTTTGTATCTCTTTCATTCTCCTTTCTTTGAGTATCTTTATATGGCGAGGAAACGAACATCCAACTGCTATCCTGGATAATTGTTTTAAGTGGTTTTACTTCTAAACTTGTTTTTCTTGTTTCGTTTTTTATTTTTACCTCTACTGCTTTTGTTTTTAATTTTCCTGAGAAATGTTATTTTGGTGGTTTGCATCTGACTGTATTTTTGGTCTTCGATGATGATGAAACTTTCGGCTAGCAAACGGGACATCAGCTGACTTGTAATATATCGCTCATTTTCAGAAAATAGTTCTAATAGAGCAGTCAACGAAAAAATGTTGAACACAAAGATACCATTTGTCAAGTTGTTTAGGAGTTTAAGCTAGTTGTTTCACGCTAGGCAACCGAAGCTACATGTGGACTATGTTATGTAAATTGCCTGTGTGATCTTCCTGGTTTGCATTTTATACAGGATGAAAAAACCCAAGATTCGGGGAAAATATGTTAATTTCGTATTTGTTTCTAGAAGGGGAAAAAAATCAAATGGAAATTTTATAAATAAATGCATAAGATGGCTTCCCTGTTTCGATGAAATAATGCAAGTATGGAGTAACTGAATTTAGATGCAAGTTCATTTCTTTCGTTATTTGTCATTAAGCGTTTCCGCCCTTCGATTTATTTATTCATTCAGTAACCGAAAGAAAAAAAAGATCTAGAAGCACATTAATGGTCCATGACTTTCGATTGTAATTCGAAACAACACAATCCGACAATATTATCTTAAGTTATTTGGAATCTAGTGGATACACTTTTATGAATCCTCATTCCGTACTGAATGCAAATTAAAAAATATTACACTAAAAATGCCTTGAAATTTGACAAGAACGTGTCTACAAGAACTTAGCTAATAACAGAAATTATTCCCACGTAAGTTCTTCGGTCCATATTAGTACCGTAATTGGGAAGAAAACTGAGGCACAAGAAACTCGGTAACGTGGGATTAGGAAACCTGTAATTATACTCTAGGAAATATAAGATCGATGAGGCTATTTTTTTCAAGGACAGCGGTAGGCAGAATGAAGGAAGAGCAATATTTTGTTCTGTGAATCTGGAGTTGAACTGTGAAGACGTTGAATAGCTGCTGTAAATGGTTTGACCGGTTATAGAAGGGTCGGGTTGAGTTTACTTGAAACTGAAGCGGAAGTAAATATTAAAAGTATCTGAAAATATTGAAAGTTGTTACCTGGTCGGTATATTCCTCAACATCTTATGGTACCATTCAGGCCTAATGCTGTCATCACTAATGTTTTTTCCATCTGTCTCTATCATAGGTGCATCTAGAGTAAAGTGTTGTTCATTCATCTGTCGTAGCTACATTACTGCACATCCGTCCATCGTGGTCCAGGATTCTCACAGGTCTTTATCAATTTTATTTGTAAGCACTTATTTTATTAATCTTCAGATATCTTAATTCTCCTACTTCTTATAAATGATAGGATGAGTCTTTGAAACAGGTTTTATAGTTCCTCTTTATGTCTTCGTTCATACGGTCCCGTATTTTGATTGGGATGGTCCAAATATCTTTCTCAATACTTCTCTATCAAATATAATAATTTTTTTCTGTTATCTCGTTTTCTTGACTATGTTTCACAACCGTAGATAAATATAGGGATTAGATAACTCAGTTTTTCTTTGGAATTTTTTTTTATAATATTCTGAATTTTGTAAGCAGTAAGACTCCGAGATTTAGCTTTTTCAGTTCTATCGTCTAGCTCTCGATGGATGTGGCTGTTAATGTTGACTCCGAGATATTCAACAAACAAGCTGGATTAGTCCTAATGGGTTCTTGAAATGTATATATAGAATATGTTTCAAATTAATGTACTTCTATTCCGAGAAATCTGTAGAGATTGCTCTGAATAGGAGCAGACGAAATATCCCTCAAATTGATGGGTACTAATCAGATTATGGGGAAGAAATTTTGATAATAAAAAATAGTTCAAAATGACCGATAGGGAAAATATTACTCTGTGAGCGAGAAAAGAGAGTGAATTTTGCATACCACTTGAGCCGTAATGTGGTATAAATTGGAGGAACGAGACCGACTCTAAAGACATTCAACTTGCTTGAAGGGCCTCACTTTGCCTGAATATACCTTGTTTGCGAAGCGATTCTATAGGACTGTGGGAAATGCTGCAGCAATAATTCGAGAGTATAGGAGCATAAAGATTTTGCGAAAAATCTCAATGACACCAAATGCAGTGTGACGCATGGTTCGTTGATTTGAAGAGAGACAGGTAGTTTGACAGTTCAACCAGGAAGAGGGTGTATATCTGAAATTCTGCAAATGAATTCTGCGGTTGTTGGCTAGTCAAATGAGAATGCCATAGGTTCGTACAGTGCACGTGCTATAATAGGACATTTAGATTTGCTTTACACAACGTTATGGAAAACGTTGGGTACAATATTGCAATGCTACCGTATAAACTTACTCACAGCCAAGAGTTGCAAACAGGAGATGCCAGCTTCTCCGAGAATTTGCGTTGACATTTCTGGCAGGCATGAAATGGACCAGGACTGGCCTTAGAACATCCTATGGTGTGGTGATGCGCATTGTTATGTTTGTGGAACAGAAAACACTGAAAACTGTCGCATCTGTGCTTAAGGAAATCCCCCTGCATTTCAACGCGTTCCCTTACATTCGCTAAAGATCACGGTATGGATAGGATTTACCAAGTCGTTATCGGACGAAGAAATCCATCGAACCGAACCTGTGACCTGCACAGTCCGCGTTACCGGGACATGCTGAGCGTTTTCATCCCTCCACAACTGCAGAAAGGAGGATGTCTGAACACAACAATACTTATGCAAGATGCAGCACCTTCCCACAGAGGACGTGAAGGTCAATAATTATTGCGTCAACATTTTATAAAGAATAGAGTAATCAGGCTCTGATTTCCTATTAAATATCCACCACGTTCACCAAATCTTAGCCCTTTGAGACACCGCCATTGATCATCCAGATCTTCTTGATAGTTCCTTGCAGCATGCCACAGCTCTATGTGGCGTTTTACATTATTTTATGAAAAGAGCGAAATAAACATCATGAAATAACTTGGTCTGTCATTGACTCTTATTTTACAATCAGAATCAATGACGTTTTACAATCACATACAATCCGGTTCACACTAATGTAATTTTATCCAGCTCACAGTGCCATATTTCCCCTATTAATCATTTTTGGAACTAATTTTTTTTATCAAAATCTCTTCCACATGATCTGGTTCGAGTACCCACCAGGTTCAGGGAATTTCGTCTACTGTTTCTCTCTACAGACTGGTCTGAATAGCCATACTTTATTTGAAATACACTGCATTTATTCCTTTCCTCATTTATGACAGGTTCCATAGGCTTCCTTGCCGTAATTAAATTAGATGTGGTTTGTTTGCATAGCATCCTCACGAGTTTTTTGCTTCAAGGATAATAATGATGTCATTATTATCCTTGAAGCAAAAGCACGTGTCACCAGCATAATCCAGTACGATATTTCCATCTTTTTTTTTTATTTATGCGTCTAATTAGCTTTTATAATGCAAGTTTTTACAGTGATGATAAGAAATTATTTCCTTAAGAAGTCCAATTTTATTTAAAAAAAATAACGAATATTCCAATAGGAAAGGTGACTTGTAGAGGGTTAGGCGATTACATAATTAATTGCTTAGAAAGAAGTCAATGGCCACCATAGTGTGAGGAACAAACAGCTGTCGAGACCATTAATAAGATGCAGGACCTCCTTTCGCTCTCCGATAGCGATCAATGGGAATATTGGCCCATTCTTCCTGTAGGTATGTAATAGAGTCCTGGACTGTTGTGGGGTAGACGTCCCTTGACCTCATCTGATGCTCCAGTTCATTTAACTGATGTTCATTAAGGTTGAAATCAGGACTCTGTGGAGGACAGTTAAGTGTGGCCATTTTTACTTCCACAAACCACACAGTTATAGCAGCAGCCTTATGACACGGCGCGTTGTTTTGCTGAAAGAGATAATGGTCAGTTGCGTAGAAACCCAATAAAGTAGAAAGATGTTCAGATATCTCTCGCAGTTCAATATTCGTGGCACCACAAACAGAGTTCCGGGGCCAAACCAGGTAAAACAGGACCACACCATTGCCCCGTCATCTCCGAATTTCATAGTTGGGGTTATGTACTCTGTTAAAAGAATTCACCGGAAATCCGCCATTCCCACACTCTTCCATTTGCTTGGTAGAGGGTATAGTGTGATTTGTCTCTCCATAACGCAGCTTTCCAAGCTTCACTTCTCATTGTACACGCTCTTTGTACCATTGAAGTCACGCTGCATGTTGGTTCCCTTAATATGGGGATTGCGGTCTTACCATGGAAACCCATGTTGTGAGCCCCAGTTCTAAATGTTTTGTGCAGATTCGTGTTTCATTCGATGCTCGGAACTCCTCATTCAAATTGTCGTCGACGAATGGCAGTTTTTATTTATTATCCTTCGTAGCAACCTACGGTCACGATCGGTGAGCGTGATAGGTTGTTCACTGCAGTAGAACTTGTAATTGACTCCTTGCGCTTCCATCTCAGTATGGTATTACTGATTGTTGACTTGGTATGGCCCAATTTGTCAACAATTTGCCAGACAGATAGCCCTGTAACATGACAGGCCTATCCGTCTAACCTAACCTAACCTATCACAACGTCTCTTTCAAATTCCATCAGTTCCATTCTTCCAGCCATTTCACCTGATCACATCTGCACTGATTTGTGAGCATCATATTCCTCAGATTTGTGCTGGCTACAAACACCCGTGATCCGTTACATGGCACTATACCCCACGTGGGTGTTCGTTGACTTCCTTCCGAACAATGTGTACCTGAACGTTGGTAGTAGTATACTAAAGGAGTGCTCGCAATATCATCTAAATAAAGTAAATTTTGCATTCATATTAAAATATTTATTAGCCCCAAAGTAAAATATATCATGCATAATTAATTGCTATTCAAACATAAAATTCCCTCCTAAGGATTAACATTAACGCATGGCCCAGTCGCATGACAAGTTCCATATGAAAAATAACCCAATGCATTTACACTAGTTTCTAATTATACGGAAGCGCGAAATGCATTCTGACTTTCATTATTTAAATATGTACAAATTCCAACTCAAACATAATATAGAATATGGAGCATTACACATAAACTTCAGTTTTAAATCGACAAACAATTTGGACCAAGATTAAATTCGCAGTTTTGTATCTTTGTATAGATCGCAATACCGAAATTAATATAATTTCAAACATGAAAACTCATTTAGATCCATATAAACAATGACAAGAGTTCAATAGAAAATGAAAGTGGTTCTATAGAGGGCCTCCGGTTTCTACAGAACCACTTTCAGTTAGATCAATGCCTACAGATTTCACAACTATCAGAATCCACTACCATAAAATTCAACACACAAATTATTGAAATTTAGGGTACACAATATCTCTGGTTAGAATACCAAGATCAGCAGTATAAACTCTCAAATAAAGTATATTCGATAGAAAATCCTCAGAATCTTGAGTTATAAATGTTTAATATGTATTATGATACCGACCATTTTATGTTATTAAATCGGTGATGTAATTAATTCGTCTATTATTTACGCATAAAATAATATACAAACACGTGAGCATGCAACTCAAATGAATTGAACATTAGTTATCAAATAAATATTTCATAATGATTGATCGCCCTTGTCTAGAAATTTTGAAGATGGAAATGTTGAAGGAATTATCATAGACAATGGAGATCTATCGTTCTTGCCACTAAGAATATCTTCTTTACAAAAAGACACGTGTTCTTTGTGCGCAAAGGAGATGAATTTGGTATAGAAAACTATTCCATAACTCTCCATAATGACGAAAGTATAAACAAATACAGAAAAAAAAAAGGAAAAAAAAAACTTTCAGAAAATCCGTCATATAATCAATAAAGTCTTAGTTCCTAATGCTCTGTGGCAATTTTCTGAAGTGGTGACTGTTACAAGAAATTCTAAACCCATCCAAGTGAGCACAAAGAACACTCTCAAGCATTTAGATTATCAATACTAATTCAGTTAACAATTGCAAATTTTTCATGCAGTATCGAAAGTTCGTCGACTTAAAAGGAATTCCCTAATCTGATATATCGACGTTCTGCCTACTACTTCATTTCCATATTCATTCTAAAAATCACTCTGCACCTATAAACAACATTATGCGAGTTGCGTGGAACAGAAAGATAAAAGAGGGAGACAGAATCATGTTTACGACATACATTTTTCAGTAGTGAATGACACGTTCTATGAATTAGGTTGCATAGAAATTGAACGAAAGTCCGATCGGTGCCTGAAAGAGAGAAGGCCGAGTCAGAACACGCAACAAACCCGACGCTGCTGTTCGACTGGACATTGTCTTGCTTTCTTTTCTTTTTCGCGGAGCTTTTCTCATACACCAAATAATCGATGCTTAACAACTTTCCAGAACGGCGTAGCCGAGATGAAATGTAGGTCGGCAGCGCGCAAACGACTGAATTTGTTGATGAATTTGTAGTGCGTTCCAGCGGCAGATGAAATCTGAAAGGTGTTTGTTCAGAAGGCAAGATTTGTGAAGGAATATATTGAAGGTAAGTTATTATTCCACTATTTTAATTGCTTTATTTTCTCAACTGCTGTCCTAGCACATCCTGTGTTGACAACAGAGTTTGTTCAATGTAGTTCACTCGTTTCACGGACCCTTTTCGACAAGTAACGGAGGCCGGCACACATCATTAAGTGAACCATCTTTTCCTCTTCAGACATATCTGAAGAAACTGGAGCTCCTAAGTGAATTCTGAAGTTTCTTATGTTCTGAATTGACTTCAGAATATAATGAACATCCTTTTACATTACAAATGAGCAGTTCTTTAACATATGATTCTATATCAGGATTCGAGAAATATGTTTCTTTTCACAATGATATTGTCAAAGTATTTATTCCGTGAATAAATATTTTGAATTTAAAACTTTTACACATAAATATGGCTATTAGTTTTTCATATAACTTCGGAATAAAGTATTATGAATATATCAGTTCGGAATAAAGTATTATGAATATATCAGTTCGGAATAGCAATCCTTGTGTCCTAGGACAACTTATTTACTGGCGTTTATCATTCGATTGTTTTAGTTATTAAAAAGTAGTGCTACAGGTCAGAAATGATAATCTTGTCAACAAAGGCATAATCAGAAGAACATTAATCACATAAAAATCTAATACTTAAAACAAAGCCTAAAATAACTCAAAAGTGATAAGACTAGGTAACTGCACGTGATATTTAAATGACAAGAAGAAAATGAATTTATCTGAAGCTTTTGCGCCAAACAATTTTGCATTTTTTTTACATTTCTTTATCATTTCTGAAGTAGCCTATGGATGGGAGTTTACTCTGATGTATTGTGAAAGAGATGATCTAAATCTCCTGAAGAAAAAAACTAGTTGACATTTTCTTAGACTAATTAATAACATCCGTGCACAGAGCGACATCAGTGAGTGGTGGAGGGAAGGAGACTTTCCAGTGCTGTTAATACTGTAATTAGCTTCTCTGTTGGCTATTAACAGGATTGGTGAGATTACAGCTTCAGTGTATAACTACCCTATTTATATTTCTAAAGGAACCCATCCTAAATTAAGATGGAGGAAAAATCAAAAAAATCAAAATCTGCAACCTTCCAGTTGAAATGCGATTGCGAGATCAAAATCTTGGCTAACGCTTAAAATGCAGAATACATATCTGAACACTAACAAAGCAATTGCAATAATGCAGTGCATGACTATTTCTTTAATCGATAAGAGACTTTCTTTAAGGAAGAATGAACTTAAACATGTCTGTCCGTGTGTTTGCTGGCCTACCAAAACCAGTTCATTAAGAGTGATGAACCGAATTTATTAAAAATAAAAAAAAACAATACTTTAAAACTCCAAGAAAAAAAACCAGTTGGGACATTTCTAATTTATATTAAAAATGAAAAATAGCTATTACTTATGCATTTTCACTACATTTTGGACACAAACGATTTTAATCTCACAAAGTGAAATTAATCTTTAATTAATGCAACAATGATGCACCGTTTGTGCATTTTCCGACCTTTGAGTTCTCAGTTCAGTTCAGTTTTGTTGTATACAGCAATAAACGGTTTTCGGTATCAAATTAGCAAGAATATACCTTTCCGATTGCTCTAGAAAACAAATTTTGAAATCTGAATTACAAAACGAAAAATTCTTATATATGTCTTCTTCGCATCTTCTTCTTCTTGAGTATTCTGTAATTGAGCAGGTTCTTCTTTTAGTAGCAGAAACTTTCCTTGTACTCTCTTCTGTTCTGAGTCTTCTCTTTCAAGATTGTGTACCTATCTCCATTCAGCATGTCATCTAGCACCTTCGCATAACACCAACTAAATCACCTTCAGTCAAAAAATTTCTATAAATATTATTTTTACATTTTAAGCGGAATTCGAAACTCAGGTATTTCTAGCCAAAGGGCATCGTCATTACCGAATAACCTAAGAAGAGGATTTCTCCTCCTCGGAATTAATACTCTAAAAATAAAGTGCAAATTTAGGAAAAAGTTGCAGAAACGTGCAGTAAATTAAAATTTAACTGATGTTGATTAACTGGCTCAGATTATAAAAAAAAAAGTCTCGCAAATTCGCAAAAAAAAAAAAAAAATAGAGGTTCGCTATAGTTAAGCTTGCTTGTCATGATATGATATTGGCTTAGCCCCAATATCTGGCTAAATCACAAAGCGAGCTGTAGATTCCAGTGGTTCTGATTTGCTAACCCCTATCTGGATGAAACGAGAAAGAACGCCACTGATTCCACCAAGTATGTGTCAAGTGTTAATCACAGGTATTACTGAGAGCATTTCGGAAACTTAAAACAGCGCAAAATTATAACTACAGTCATTGGGGTGAAAAATCTTGCAGTTTCAATGGTTGAAATCACGCCGTGCAAGTTAATTTATTATCATATTTCGTCAGGATAGAATAAAATTTAGATTCTGAAATAGCTGATAAGATTCTGAAAAGATTTTTCTATACTTCACGATATACATACAACAAAATTTAGTCCTGAAATTAGGGAGGACGCACAGTTGGTCTACAATAAGAGACCGCTGTGTTATATGCTGGAGAGGTAATCTCTACTTGGATCTAACTGACTGAATATCAGGAATCTTCTAAATTTAAAGATCATCAATATATCGGATTCCTAAACAGGAAGGTTCCTTTACGGTGAACTTTCAACTGCACGTTCAAGACGAATACTCACTAGTATAACAGCTGATTGGACCAGAAATGAAAAGAATCCTGCACATTATAGAATAGGTAACAGTATTAAAACTTCTATTGTGGAATACTGTTTCAGCCATATCATACTTCCATGACAAACAATACTTCAGAGAACAGTTTCTTAAAATGGATAAGAAACAGTTCTGTGTAGTATTGAGTATCTGGTTGAGTATCAAACACAAAACTAATAAGCGAATTACTCATACACTACTTCAGCACTCGTCGAACAACGAGAATTCATTTCCTTCACTTTAACTCATTTTAATGCACAAAC
Organism: Typopeltis vanoorti; assembly: GCF_054136105.1. Taxonomy (NCBI): domain Eukaryota; kingdom Metazoa; phylum Arthropoda; class Arachnida; order Uropygi; family Thelyphonidae; genus Typopeltis; species Typopeltis vanoorti. The sequence continues at coordinate 9,378,305 of NC_143559.1, forward strand.
AAAAGTGAAAAATAAGACAACGTGAAGATTGTCATGTCGGTTGCCTGATATAAGGTTGCTATTTTTGTCCGAAATAACGTTGTCTTTCTTTAGGCCAAAAAAAAAATGTTACTTCCAACTGAAACGAGTTAACATCTTCGATTAAAGGCTCAACAAATGTTCGTTTCTTTGTCTATGGGCTTTGTACAGCTTTTTTAACTAAGAATGTCAGTCTATGAAAGATCTGAGGATGAATTACGCATGCCGGAAAGAATATGGATAACTAATAACTACTTGTTTTTGCTTGTATTTAAGAAATATCTAAGGTTTGCACACGCCATTATAAACTCTTTGTAATCTTGTTTTCCATTTCTGGGTGATATGATGGTTTCGAAAATCGTGAATGAGCCTATTTCTCAACTTATTTACTGGAAAGAATATAAGCTGGTTAAATAGCCTCATTCATGATTTTCAAACCCCTCCTTCTAATCATTCAAACAGGTTTAGATTTTAAGCTAATAAGTTATAAAAATAGTTTAAGTTAGTCAACGAATATGAGTGGTTCCTTCAAATATTGGGGGATATTACAAGGAATGTTAGCACAAACGCTAAAGCAGATAGTGGTTTAAATTACTTCTAGAGAGTTTATGAGAGAAAAAAGCTCATTCTCGGGCTCTGAGACCATATGACTCGCATTCGGCTGCATATTTTAAAGTTCTTTGCATCCTAGATAGGATTCTAACTGAGGCGTATGGGAAAAAGCGTGAATAGTTCTACGCAGGTGAGTCCTGACTGCACGCACCAACAGTTATTTGTTAGAAAGTCTGATTTTATACAAGTATTAACTTCATTCGCAATATACGCATCTTAGATTTAATAACAAAACGTGTTGTGTGTGTGTGTTTCTCCTGCGGACGTATTTTATTTCTAATGGATAATAAGTCTAATGTGGTAATGAGTAAACAAATTTCAAATTCCCGATGTATTCCGTTTCATTCCGGACAAAATTATTCTTTCTGGTCAGTCGTATGAAATGAACTGCTCGAAATATGCCGAGATTGTTGTATTTTTTGTTGGTTGAAAACGTTTTTTTTTTCTGTTTGTTTCTTTCGAACGGAATGAAGTAGATAAAGTTGCTCAAAGCGATGTCTTCATATTTGACTGGTCTACTTTCATTTATCTTTGAAAAAATGCAAACTACTATTTAAAATTAATAAACTTTTCAGTTACTCTTATGTAATGATTCAAAATCAGTTTCGTTTCCCCTTGGTAACAAGAAAAATCCAAAATACATATACACTGCAGCTATTTGGAAATCAGGCAATTTTTAAACTTCTAAAAAATAGCTGACTTCTTGCTTAACTCAATGGTAGATTTTCATCTTTCGGACAACCAAATATCCACATTTTTGTGTTTTCCTAATTTTCTTTAATTTATTTAGTGTATTAATTATAAATTCAAAATCTGGTCTCAGAGGGTTTGATGAGGAAGTAGAAGCAATTCCAGTTCACCTTAAACTTAATAAGGAGTACAAAGTAAACTTTCTTAACTACTCCTATAAAATTTCACTTGAGGACAAGGTGAGGAGGAGTGGCAAGCAGCGGTTAAAAAATAGTTTTACGCGTATTAGGTAGGTCAGCAATATTCGTTGCTTAGGGATGTATTACTCCAAGATACTCTATTTTATGTGACACGCAAACTTTCCAATTCACAACACAAAAATGTTCAAGGTTAGGCGAAGTAATTTATCTAAGTCTCACGCACATCAACAGAGAAAAGTAGAAAGGAAGTCATCAGAATGTTTTAATTTTCTAAAATTAACTCGACCTTAGTTGCAGTGACTAACTACAATGTGACATGGACAGCGTGATTACATTCTTTGATGAACAAAAAACTGAAATAAGTCGAAGAGTTGTTATTCAATCATTTCATTGAAGCAGTATTTTCGTTTCATTTCGATTTCGTTCACATGAGCAACATTTCTGAGAAGCCAGACTTATTCAGATGAACTTCAGTTAGCTGGTCTTATATGAAATGAAAGGATTTTTCATTCCTAAACGAGAAAGACAAGCCGGGACAGTCAGAAAATTTGATTTTCAGGAATGAAAAACAGTCGGCCTGACTACAGGATAGGATGGGATGGGATGCTAATTATGCGCACTGTAAGGAATTAGAAATCATCTTTGAGTTATCTCGTAGAAAAATTAAGAACTTATTATCAGGAATCTGGGTAACTGAATTACTTGAACGACATTTATAGTGAACATTTGGGAAACTATCTGATACACACGCACCCACGCACCCACTCTCTCTCTCTCTCTCCCTCTCTCTCTCTCTCTCTCTCTCTCTCTCTCTCTCACACACACACACACACACACACACACAGGTTAATATCTCCTTGATACTAATTATTATGTGTGTAAACTACACATCTCGAACCACAGAAATCAAATAGTACGAACAATAGTCACCAGTTTATCAAGCTCTCAATGATCTTTAATCTTCAGCAGCGGGGTAGGGGAGGTTAATGCAGCTTCCGTGACTTATGCCGCATTCTCTTTATCTACTTTTACCTCAGAATAACAGCCGTTAGGCTCATAAAAAAATTTTAATAAAAGAGTTGTGCAACTGGACGTCCTAAGGACTATGCACAGATTATAGGATGCAATTACGGTGAAGATAGCAGCTGTGAGTAATGGTAACCCTAAAGATTACCATACTCACATTACAGCAATTGAATAACAAAGCTATTAATATTGAATATGAAGAGCTATTCATATCTTATATGAATAAGAGCTATTACTAGATCAAAAGTATTGGATAGGACACTCTGGCGGGCCATGATTTTTAACCTCCAAATTGGAGAAGCTATTGAAGAAGAAGAATTGAATATATAGTTAAAAGGATTTGAGAACAACTGCATATTTCGTTAGAAGAAAGAAATATTCTTCAACTAGTTGTCATAACTAAATTTATTTCTCTCTTAATGCAACAACTATTTGAGCTGCTTTCGTAACATTGGTTTTTTAATCTTGCATTAACACGTCATTATGTATTTCTTTCTATAATAATGATGACAGAACAGTAAATTGTGAATTCAATAAGTTTTGAGATTTACAATACGTTTCATTTAAAAAACGTATCATACTACATACTTCACTAGTTGCTATTCATTTAGCAAACTTACTACACTTTCAATATCGACCTCCCGTGAGAGATGATTTTCACCACTAGATTCGAGATGACGAACTTATCGAAGACAGAAATTAAAACAAATTAAACGATGTTGGGCTTCGAACTCAATCGGCTTTGTTAACAATTGAAAGCCCTTTCAATTGTTAGATGGTGGTCTGAAAAGTTCTCGGGCTAACAATGAAAAAACGAATTTATAATTTCAAAATTATTTTTATTTTTCAATACATTTATTACAGCGATGATCCATCTCCATTATCCCGTTCCTGTAGTGAAATCCCGTTCAGTAAGATCTGCAAAATACCCCTCTACAGCTGCAATCACCTCTTGAGTCGAAGTAAAACACTCACCTACGAGAAAGAATTTTAGTTTTATGAAGAGATAAAAGTCAAAAGGAGCCAAATCTGGGGAATAGGGTGGATGTTCCAACAATTCATAGTGCTTATCCCTTAATTTTCCCATTGCCAAAACACATCTGCAAAACGGGTCTTTTCTCACGAATTTTTTCGTCTAGTCTGGTTAAAAGATTGGAATAATATTCCCCGGTTATTGGTTTATCCTTTTCGAGATAATTAATAAACAAAATGCCTTTAGCATGGCATGGGTGTTTGGGATGCTGAAGGCATTTTGTCCATTGTTTTGACTGCTGTTGGGATTCTAGTGTGTAACGGTGAATCCAAGTCTCCTCCATTCTAATAAATCGACGCACAAAATCTGTTTTATTCTTGTTAAAATGCTCCAAGCACTGTTCAAATATTTTCATGCCAGTGCGTTTTTGATTTGCTGTGAGCAAGCGCGGCATCCATCATCGCAAAGCTTTTTCATTTGCAATTCTTCATGCAAAATATATTATTTTTGCATGAAGACGTGTTCTACACGTTCTTTTGAAATGCCTGTAGTCTCAGCAATTTCACCCTCTTTGAATCGCCGGTCATCGAATACCATATCGTGCACTTAATCAATGATTTCTGGTGTGGATACACTTTTTGGATGTCCTTCACGTGTATCAAGTCTGGTGCGGCAACGTTTAAACTAGGCAGCCCATTTCTTAAATGTCGAAAAGGAAGAAGAAGAAGAGCGCCCATAAACTTTTATGAACTTCGAATGAATTTATTTTGGCATTAAACCTTCTTTTACAAAGAATTTTGAGTACCGCACGATACTCAATTTTACCCATTTCAAGGGATACAGACAATGCTTTGGTTTCAGACAGCTTTATAAAACAAACTACTTGATAGAATGTCTTGAAATTTCACATAAATGCTTATGACAGATGTACCAACTTAGAAAAAAAAAAATCTTGCCGATAGCGTTGTCATCTATGGTCGAGGCCGAGAACGTTTCAGACCACTCTCGTACTTTACTCAGAAGGTTATATTTGGGAAAACGTAAATCAAATTAAGTTGAAATTTGATTTAATCAGATTTAATTAATAATAATTAATAATTAATTTGATTTAATTATTAAATCTTATATTTCTATATTCTAAGGCACTTTTCACTGTATATCAATCGACCCAGATCTTAATCTTCCACTAGGTCTTTTCTTCTTTTTCTAATCTTCCCTCTCCTGTTCTAGATGTGTTACTAGATGATGGGATCTAGTATCAGGGATGTGTTACTAGATGGGATCTTGTAACACATCCCTGAATGCTAACCATGCCAAATTCTTTCCTAATATTCTCATTTTTAATATGATACTACCATTGATATAATCTACACACTCTCTCAATCTTTCTCGGAACTCTCATTTGTCGTGAGTCTTTGGTCAAATGTATTACTTCTAACCCAGTTCTCAGATCCATAAGTTAAAATTGGTTTGAACACATGTGGTGTTTATTGTTTTTTCTGATTTCTATGTTATCCTATATAACTTTATTCACTTGACTTACTACCATACCATCTTTGCTAATTCCTCTGTCTATTTCCATATTTAATTTTCCGTCTACTCTGAAAATTGCGCCTAAATAGCTGAAATGTTTTATTTCTATTATCGGTTCTCCATTCAAGATGCAGTTGATGATTTCAGTTTTCATGCTGTTAGTGTTTTTAATCCTGATTTATAGCAAATTTATTAAATTCAATAGAGTAGTTATTCAATTTAATCTAATCTGATCGAATAGGGAAAAATCAATGGATAGAGAAAAATCTTATTACACAGATAGGCACACGCATCAGAGAAAGTAAACCAAGAAAAGAAAAAAAAATTGTCTTGAAGATATATTCTGATAATGTTTGGAGTAAATACTCACTCCTTTCCGTTTTCCTGCTATAACTTCGAATATGCACCCATGGTTAAAAGTTAATGGGTTCTGATTAAAAGGCCGTGGTCAAACATTTCATTCTGAAATGTGGTCTGGTGTCGAGGCTAGAAGGTGAAAAGACGTACTGTCAAAGAGCTCCTGAAAGATCTGTGATTTTTGTTGATTTATTAAGTGTTTTCTTAGATTTAATTGTGCATTTTTAGTATATTATTGTAGTTTTTTAGTGTAGTTTGTTCTAAAGCATTTTATAACATAATTTCAGAAAAATTATTAGTTTCTACTACTCTTAAAAATGGCGCCAAAAACTCGTCGTAACAAGGCAGTGACTAAAGCTAAAGTTTTTGCTACTGAGGAGAGCGTTTGTAATGAACAAAAGCACTGCTGCAGTGATGATAATGATTTATCTGAGGATACGTTAACATTAGAAATAGCTCGGTTAAAAGAAATTATTAGGAAATCGACCAGGGAATTGGAAAAGGTGGAAAAACGTTTGTCTAAACTTCGACAGGATAAGAAAAAAAGGATGAGAACAAGAACAAGCAGTAAAATACTGAACATGTGGTGACACATGTTCAGTATTTAAGTTCAGTAAAAATTTAAGTGGTGACAAACATAATATGAGAGAAAATATGAAAAGTCTGTTGGAAGAAGCGAGAAAGACATCTGAGAGAGTAAAAATTGTAGGATTAATACCTAGATAAGATAGCACTGAGTTAAGAAGAAGGGCGATGATAGCAAATGATTTCACGCGCACGCTATGTAGAAGATATGAGTTTTTAGTGAGTTTTTAGATGTGTGGGGTGTGTTTTACGGCAGAAATGATTTGTATAAAAATGATGGCCTGCACTCGAATTCATTTGGCATCAGAAACCTGGAGAAATTATTTCTTGGTATTAGACCCAATGCAGAGAGTCAGGTAAACTAGATCATCAAGGGAGGAATGGTAGTTCCTCCCATGATGGAGGTTTGTATACCAATGCTAGTTCAGCTATGGTATACAAACGTGATAATGATATGAATGTCTTTGAACATGGTTATGTATGTGGCGGAGTGGAAAAATATGCTTTGGATTGGGACCTTTTAAGTATGTCTGTGGAGAGAAAAGTGAAAATTGTAGAACAATATCAAATAGATTGCATATCTAATTATAAGAATAGGCTAGGTCGTAATGTGTTATGTCTATACACAAATGCCAGGAGCATTAGAAATAAAGGGGATGAGTTTGTTGCTTTATTGAATATGATGTGGCCTAAGATTGTTGGCATTAGTAAAAACTGGCTATCAGAATCAGATATGGTAAGTGGGTTCGAGGGTAACGGATATACTATTTTTAAGAATGACAGAAGAGATAGGAGAGGGGGAGTAGTGCTACTAATGATATCAGATGACTTAAGTCCATGTAGGGTAGAAATAGAAGAAAACAATGATGGTAACAATATGCCATATAGCGATGAGTTTGAATCTATACAGTGTGAAGTGGAGGTTAACAGAATGAAATATATGGTGGAGTATTGCTACCTGGCGGCTTAGTTGTAGGGGACGAAGAAATGCATCGCCAATTTAGCCTTATGGGTACCAAGCGAATGATCATTATGGGTGACTTTAATTTTCCAAACATTGATTGGATAGAAGAGAAATCTCATGATAAGAAAGAAGAGGAATTTATTGAATTGTTGCGTACAAACTTTCTCAAGCATCATGTGAAAGAAGGAACTCGAGGTCAAATGGTGTTGGATTTGCTCATAGCGTCAGAAGGGATCTCTGTCAAGAATATGGCTATTTTACCCCCAATTGGTGACAGTGATCATGCGGTTCTTTCTTGGAAAATATCTACTTGTTTGAAGCTCCGATTAAAACAGGTTACATGCTGAACTACAAAGCAGGAAATTATGATCAACTTAGAAGAATACTATCATTGGTCCCATGGTATCAGTTACTGACTGAACAAAATGTCAGTAATGCATGGGAATTTTTGAAAAAGTGCTTGAATGATGCTGTATCCCTAGTGTTCGAAGAATAAATAGGTTGGGAGTGAAATGGATGTGCAGCCTTATCCACAAGAAGAAGATGATGTGGAAAGAATATCGTGAGAATAAGAGTGAGAGTAGTTATGAAATATGTAAAGCTCAGGCCAGAAAAGTAACGAGTATTGTGAGAAAAGCTAAAACGGAGTATGAAAAGAAATTGGTCATGCAAGCTAAAATCAATCCAAACAATTTTATCGTTATGCTGCAAGCAAAAGAAAGAATGGAAGAATAACTTTACTGAATGCAGTGGTACACGAGTGTCGGAAGCTAAGGAGTTGTTCAGTTAATGAGTGCTCACTTTGCTAAGATGTATCAACCAGGTGTATGTATCATGGTGCACAGTGCTACGTTGGATGAAGAGTTAGAGGTTCATGAAAATGAGGTTGAAGTGCTCTTGCAAAAACTAGATAAGAATTTGCCAATAGAGACAGATGGAATATCAGCCCGTCTGCTAAAGGAATGTTCAGCTGAATTGTCTAGGCCTTTCACACATTTGTATAACTTGAGTCTCAGCTCAGGAATGATACCACAAGAATGGAAGGAATGTATGATAGTTCCATTGCACAACTGTGGTGAGGAAAAAAACTGATGTGTCTAACTACCGACCTATTAGTATCTCTGGTGTGGTAGTGAATATTTTAGAGAAGTTGGTAAGAACTCGCTTACAGAAATGGGTAGACAAGCATTCTATACTCTGCAGGGAATATGGATTTACTAAAGGCATGTTTTAGCAATTTGCTCTTATTTTATAACAATGTTACGGCCGAGTTGGATAATGGGAATGGATACACTATGATAATGTTGGATTTTTCTAAGGTCTTTGATAGGATACCACACGACAGGCTGTTGCGTAAACTGGAGAATATGGAATTGGAATATAATCTATTGACTTGGATCAGGGGATGATTGAGAGACAGATATAAAAAAGTTGCGTGCAGTGGGTGTGAATCTGCCAAATTTAAGGTAACCAGTGGTGTACCTCAGGGTTCAGTCCTTGGGCCATTATTGTTCAATCTATACATTAATGACATCAAGCAGGGTCTATCTTCAGATGTGCAATTGTTTGCTGATGATGCTAAAATAGGCAGTGCAATCAGGGATGCTACTGATATTTAGCAATTACAAAATGATTTGCATAGAATGGAAATCTGGGCAAATGAAAATGGCAGTCAGTTTAATGTTAGTAAGTGTAAAGTTATGCACTTTGGCATGATTAGAGTTCCAGCGGCATATTATATTAGCGGGGTTATGCTACAAGAAACTGAAGAGTCAAGAGATCTTCGTGTATTGGTGGATAAGAATTTAAAGTTCAAAGGTCACATAGCAAAGGTTGCAAATACAACTCATAGGATAATTGCTATGTTGAAGCGAACCTTGACATGTAAGGATAAGGAAGTAATTTTGGCTCTTTATAATGCTTAGATAAGCCCACACCTGGATTACTGGACGCAGATTTGGTCTCTCGGGTTCCAAGGGGATAAAGAAGCTGTGTAAAGGATGTAAAGAAGAGTTACAAAGATTATATCCGGGTTATGGGATTTAGATGATCGTGAATTGCAGACTCTGGTTAACAGGAGAAAGAAGGGTGATATGATAGAAGTCTATAAACTTTTGAATGGGTGTTATAGCATTTCAAATGATGAACATTTTCGTTATATGGAAGGAGGGGAGAGAACACGGAGTCATCCATGGAAGTTAAGGATGTTCTTAGTCAAGAAAGGGGTTAGAGCTAGGTCTTTCTCCCAGAGAGCAGTCACTGAGTGGAATAATTTGCCCTTAGGGGTAGTGAGTGCATCTAGTGTAAATAAATTTAAGGGAAGGTATGATAGCTGGGTTGGGTGATTTACAGCCTCCCTCGATGAGTCCTTGACTCCCTGTAAGTCTCATATAATAATAACAATAATAATAATAATAATTTTCGCCATCTTGGGTTTATCTACTAGTACTGATTGGTTAGTTAACATGTATTTTCACGTAATATACTGGTGTCCAAAACTAAAGAACGAACACTATTTCTGAACACAAATTTAGACGAATCAGTTTGAGGCAATTTGTATTTACTGACGATTTCGAATAGAAAGCGGGTACACGTTCACATTTTCGAATCAGGCACAAAGGGGTGACTTGGTAGCATTCAACTGGGTAAAAGGCAAAAGGCTGCTGTAAGCGAATTGTGTTTGAAGAAAGCTATTTTCGTGAAGGAATAAAGTTGCAAACGGGTATATCTCACTTTTTGAAGAAACCAGTCAGTTCTGCTGTTTACAAAATCGTGGCTCCAGCCATACAGGCGCCCACAACATTATGATCTTTATCGAACTCCGAAAGATCCTTTGTTTTTATCATTGTGATCAACACTGTTGACGATTACTAACCAGCAGTATTCTTAAATGGTTGTCTAGAAAACGTGGTATCGAACATGACCATGTATTTTCCATATACGCTGCGTAAGCAAAGTTTACGTACTCGTATATTTGCATAAAAGGTGTCCAATTCCATGACCGGTATATGACCTTCAGACAAACAGGCAATGAAAATATGCCTTCGTTTGTTACGTTATTTCTTCAAGGAAAGAAGTTATTTCTCTCCAATGTTATTGTAGATAGATACACGAATTATAACATCGCAGATTTTTAAGATAATTTTCAAGAGACCTTTTGAGCAATTATCAAGAAAGAAAAACCTTGTCTAGCTGAATGGGTCCTTTTTAAACTGAAAATTTTAAAAGTGCCCCATTCAAGAGCTTTTCGAATCAAAATACATATTTTATTTATTGGCAGAGTTTTATGTTTGATTTCAAGTCATCTTTTACATAGCAGATGTTCGCAAGAACTCCAGAAAATTTTAACCTGCAAATTACCTTGTCACTTTTTTTACAGAAGCATACGCAAAATAAATTTTAATATGCAAAATAGGCCTCCTTGTAATGAGAAGATGCCTTTCACATCCTCATTCGCAACCCTCTTCTTTCATTACACTTGAATATTAAGCAATCTGTTTTTGACTCAAAATTAGAATTTTTAAACAATGCCAGATTTCATCAAAACCCACACGTTAGGAACGGCTGTTTCATGTACCTTCAGACAAACAACGGGTGCCTCTTTTAACTGGTTCATATTCAACAAATGAAAATACAGTGCTCTGAGCAGTAACTGCGTTTCAAGTGATAGAGATGTTACGGTTCATTGCCTGGAAGATATTAATTTAAAATATGAAAAAAAACTTTGTATTCCATTTTGTCAAGTCACTTTGTACTACTCTCAAAAAGGTTAAACTTCTAATGAGTAATAAATGACAGACAGTTCGTGGGGCAGAACAAAATTTTCCTAGTAGGAATAAAATATTCCTAGTAGGAATATTTTATGGCAAATATTAGGATAATATCAGAGTACAAATATTAGGATGAAATCCAAACTTGTAGTTCTGAATCATAGGCTTTCAAATATTCTTAATTCACTCCTCTTAGCACCTATTCAAGTATTCAAAACTTGAATAGGTAAATTAGGATTGAGCCTGGTTTTTTATGGGATGAGCAATTTTGAGCACTTGGTTGGCAGGATAACGTACTCGCCTCCAGTTTGCGATTGTTTCAAAGTGGGAGGTGAATACCATCGTCCATTGTGAGACCACCTTCTTGCTTATTAGAGGTCTGAAGTTACTTTAAAGTTTCTCGTTTTGTCTTGTATGCAAAAGTAATTAAAAATAAATTAACAATAAATCCGCGCGGTTAGCCTAGTGGCTGTGCGAAGCGCACAGCCACTATACATATACCTGGGGAAAGGAGTTTCCTAGGTTCGATTTCCGTCGGTGACGTGAGGAACTGAAGGATCTTTCTCACCCATAGCCAAGTTCTCTGGTCTTGGGCGTGGACAGTAGGGTGTTTTTCTCCAGTTTATCCTGAGGTTTTTCATCCCACAAAGCAGGCAAACTAGTCTTCAGAACTCAACATTACAGACGCAGGATACACAATGGGGCGTAGTGCTGACCACTTTATCCCGGGAACGGTTTGAGGTCCGATGATTAACTGACCCTCGACACCGCAAGGTAAAAGAGGGAAAAGGAAGATGAGATGAGATAACAATAAATGATAAAAAAATTCTTAAGCTCATGCTGGGTGCTGATGTGCTACAGGTTCTTGAATGCGTATTTTATTGCGATTTGCCTATTTTGGATAAAAATTATAGCCGCCTCCAACTAAAAGCGATTAACGTCAATCCTCAGGAAAAAAGGCCTAATGAAATGCTTTGTAACCCATAAGATTTTAACAAGGTCTCTTATAGAACTCTATAGGTCAGGCACAAATCGTATTTAAATGATAGAAATATGCAACACGGATAGTATTATCTTTCAAATACCTTTAAGTTAGCGATCCAGCTCAGAATAATGGGAAAGATAGTATATATCTAAAACAGAGAATATTATGAATTCATCCACAGTTTACAGCTAAATATAAAAAGAAAAATTTTCAAAGTTTACAAGAAAGCTTATGAGAACAGAACTTTCGCAATTGAGTTATCTTCGCTTGCTCCTTAAAAGTCACGGACTGTGCCCAAAAGCCTGTGTATTCTCCTTTTATTAATGAACTGATTACATTTCACTGCTTGACAGTTGTTTTGAACCGATAGTTCTCATTCAAAAACCAGACACAAACCTTAATTGGATAAGAACTCTCTGTTCAATACCATAGCAATCCTGAGTCAGAAAGTTAAATTCATCATAAGAGAACTCTAGGAAGGTTCATAATCAAATATGAAAGGCGAAACACAGTTTTACATAAATAAGATATTGAAGTAGGGAATATAAATAAGAAATGGGGATGCATAATACCTGATAATGCACCTACTAAAAGTTCACTAATGATGAATTTAACTTTCTGACTTATGATTGCTACGGTATTGAAGAGATAGTTCTTCCTCTGTTGACCTTTGTCTTTATCAAGCTGCATGTGAGTTTCGTATGCATAAACAGACCAGTTCAGCGGAAAAGACTTGGCTAACACCAATTATATCCGCGACCAGATCTCACAAAGCATAGTGTTGAACACGATTTTTGGATTGCGCTGTACATCACATCTGTCAAGACTGTTCGCTAATCAAGTATAAAAAATGGGTAAAGCAACACAACATTAACTACACTTATTTTAAATTTCCTGATCGAACCGGGAATGGACTTTAAAAACGGACTCACTTCCGATGCGATGCACAACGCAATTAATGATGTTTCAATTTGAGAGCCGCTGTAAGGATCTATGACATTCGTCCTTTCGCTCGGAAAAATCTGAGTTTAAATTCCATCTAAGACAGGAGGAACGTTTATAATGCCAACCGAAATGGAATTAGCGATGTAATGTACATCGCTAATTCCATTTCATTTCATTATGACAATATATCACTATCAATCCAATCAACTCTGCATCCCGTCGATAACTGGTATACAAATAATTCACTACATGCGTTTCTATTAAATAAATACTGTAGTTTATTTTTATAATTACACGCATTTAACAAACATACTGCTCTATGGCATTGGTTACTTTGGCATTATCACAACCATATAAATCAAAAACTTTCGCTGTTACGCTGATTTTGCAAATCACACATAACGATTTTATTCAACTTCGGGGCTTCAACTGCAGTTCGAAGTTATGGTAAAAATCATTCCACCCAAACTTTTTATTACTGGAGGTAAAATGTCACGACTAACATATTACGGCAGCTAATTGATCCTCTGCATAAAACACCTTATAACGATTCTTACCATCCTACAAGAGGTTCAAACTCAGGTCTTTCCAACTAAAGGCGATCATGATTTCCGATGGCCACAGAAATGTGTTCGTAGTAAGGCAAATAAAAAAGGTATGGAAAACATTTATTCAAATGCATATAGGTTTTGGTAGATCATCATCATCATTATCAAATTCCTGCCATTTGATAATGATGATGATGATCTAGTTTTGGTAGATTAACATGCACTAAAAGATTTTGCATCAAATCTTTTTACACGAACATTTTGCAAGAATTTCCATCAACTTGAAACTAGTTCAAATATAGATAGCTTATCACTAAACCTATTCACACATACAAGGCCCTTTCAATAACCAACCTATTTTAAGATCGGGTATTATTTCGATTCCATGGTTGCTTCCGAGGCTATCGAAACCAGAAGAGATAATTTTTCATAACTTAGAAATGAAAAGCTGCATTGCATTTTACATATGCAACGACGTATGTTTTTGGACATCTCTTTCTAATGGCAGAGTTCGATTCTCTTTCTGTTTAAGTAACAGAGTGTAAAGAAAAGTGATATCACTTGTGTCTTAGCGGATATAGAGCAGGGCAGTCGCAGATTAGATCGCGCCCTGAGGCAAATAATTAAATATCTCCCCTGATGGATTATAAGACGAAAATATAAGAAAATCTCCAATTGCTATTTAGTTTTTATTACAAGAGAAACATTAATGCAAAACAATTAAATAATAATATTAATTAAATATTTGACTGTCTTTAAGGACTTCTAAATTTAAATTATAAGCTTGTCCACCTCCATCGATATAGTTGCTAGACTAACCAATCTTTCTTGGGTCATCGCTGTTCACAAATAATTTTTAATCAGTTTAAGCTTGTAAAAATTTCTTTCCGAACTTGCTACGCTGAAAGGAATTGTTAACAATATCCTTAGGACGGTGGTAACGTTGGTATAAATTTCTACAAGATTTCGGTTATATATATATATATATATATATATATATATATATATATATATATACTCGGTTTTAAACCTTTTCCCAAGCAAGCAAAGGAAAGTTTAGCGCGTGAAATATAAAATATATTCACGTCTGAGCTACCTGTATATAGAGACTAATGATTTCATATCACTTGCTTAGTATGTATCCCATAATGCAAAGCACACCCCCTTTCAGGCATGTATAATGAATGCATAATGGGAAAGGCCACTACCCAGACCGGTTTCGACCTTTATAAGGTCTCTTCAGTGGGAGCCAGACTCGGAAGAGATACCAAGGTTGAAGTAATGCAGAAGTCATATATATCTCATATGCAAGTAGACAAAAGGTGTTTGACCTTCTCTCTGGATGAGAGAAAGATGTAGAAAGTTTTTTACCTTGGGAGAAGGGCCACTACCCACACCGGTTATATATATATATATATATATATATATATATAAAATTTGGTGAGGACCACCTTTCTCTTGTATTATTTTTGAGAGAATTTTTAATTCTTCAAATAAATCTATTGCATCTACATGAGATGTTGTAAAATATCTTGTTGCTGTACGGAGCGCCCTTATTAAGCGGCTCCGTGAGGCAGGCTGCCTCTACGTTCCATCCTGTCCAAGGTACTGAGTATTAGTTTTCGATGGACATTATTGCATACATCGAATAGGAATTTACGAGATCGGTATTTTCAAATGCGGAGTGTGCGCGTTAACGAATTCTGAACTTGCCACGATTGTGAGCACCAGGATATAGTTATTTAGAATTTCGACGGAAGCAACTAATCTGTGAGGCTGTCATATTATGTCTCTTAATACCACTATAGTATAGATTTTATACGCTGCAGTAATAGAATCATGAACGGAACTCCTTTCCTTACCAGCTGTTAATGAGTTCAGAGAGACTCATAATTGATTGACTCATTAATGCATCGCATTAATCCTAATCCTAATTTAGCATTTAAATAAAAAAGTGTTTATACATCTCTGATGTTTAAATTATCTTGATAAATAGATGTCTTTTCGGAAAATGATATAATTAGTTGTATACCATGTGTTCGCTGCACTCTGGGGTTGTCTCTCTAGAAAACAAGCTTCATTTTTGGATTTCTATTATGATATTTTTGAGTTAAAGGAAAAACATGTTTTTAGATATAATTTTGCAAAGTACTTATTTTCTGTGTGTGTATGATTGCATGATAAATATATATTATTTTACAGCCAAGTTCATCCAACTGGCTTTGTTATCCCAATGGACAATGTTTTTGGTCTCCAATAATATTATAATAGGCTATGGTATGGATATCTCTAAATGTCATTAGGTGACAGATGATTTACAGTATCACTCACTGTGCGATTCCACCTTACACAAGCGCATGGTGATAAAAGTGAGTTGAAAATTTTCCATGTCTGGTCTAGTGATTAGATGGAACTTGAGCATGAAATACTGTTCTGGAAAGCAGTTTCTGGACCCTTGCCCACACCAGTGATTTTCCGACGTACTATGATAACATCGCGGGTGCGACTGATTCAAAAGGCGGTCCTGTGCTGTTTTTGTAAAGCATCAGGAACTTACAAGAATACAAGACTCAACATAGGTTGTCTTGGTAATGTATTACAGAAAACGAAGTGGACTCTGAACAGGAATCGTCATCAGTATACCATCATCTGTCAGATTCGTGCGACCCTTGATCCACAGAACTCACAAAACGCGAGGCAATGTCTGTGCCACGTGTGGTACCATACTAAAGCAACTTAAGTAGAAGACTGCCCTCTCGTAACATTTCAACCACTTTCAAAACTATTAACGTTTTAAACGATAAACTTTATAACCGCACTTAGGAACAGAGTAACAACAGAAACTCATTTGATAGGCAAAATTTAGACGTAATTCTTGCTCTCTGGTTTAATATTTTCCTGATAAAGTTGAGCAGCGAACTAAGGGCATAGCGATAGATGTCGATAAAACAGAAGAACATTTTAAAAACAATCAGCGTAGTAAACTAAAGAAAAAATGTAAAGGTATAGACTCGGAAGCTCCATAACAGTACTTTATCTGGTATTTAAAAAGAACTATTAATGCATCCCATGACAAATGGTGATTCAAAAATGTTTTGTTTTTAATTTTAAAATAAACATTTTATCATAATTTCATTTTAAAATAATTTTATGATAAATTTATTTCAAAATAACTTTTATGGGATTTTTTAAAATTTTGATATTCAGAATATTTTTTATAAAAATTGCTACATTTTCCTCTGTCTTCATTTCACTTATATCTTTATAAAAATACTTAATAATTCCATCATTAAGTTGAAATAAATGTTGAGAAAAGAGCTGGTCATAATGGTCTTGGTTTGGGAAAAATCCTTAGGCAACCTATAAAAACTGCTATCCAATTTTTAAAATCAACGTAATAAACGAAGGAAAAGTAAATCATTTACATATAAATGTCATCTTAAAAGTTTCTGTTTATGTGTAACATTCAATAATTGCTATCATCTTTAGTTGAAAGAAAAGAGAATCATCTCCACTAGCGAGGAATAAAGCCGTAAAAAAACAACAAAGAACCATATTTCTGCAATAAAATATTCAGTAAACCGTGGCGAGGCAGTCAAAGATTAATAACTCACTCTCTCTCTCTCTCTCTCTCTCTCTCTCTCTCTCTCTCCCTCCCTCATATCACTGATTCCTGTGACATCAGATTATAATATCATAGTATCAATTGAAAATTAAGCGTTCCCTGGTTATCTGTTCGCTGAATCGGATTTAATATATCTGTAAGAATATTACTTCCTATATTACAAATTTAGTTGATATTTACAGTTTCAGGTTCGATTCCCGTTGTTGACGTGAGGAATTTGAGGGTCTTCCTCAGGCATAGCCAAGTTAGCCAGTCTTGGGCGCGGTCAGTAAGGTTTTTTTCCGTCAGTTTATCTGGCGTTTTTCATCCCGCAAACAGGCAAACCGGCCCCATGAACATACGCCTCTACAGTCAAAAATATATCCCCCCCCCCCAGCGGCAGACCAGGCGACGGGTCGGTTGGGAGTAGTACTAACAAGAAATCGCATCTAAGTAACAGCGGACCCTACATAGGAAGCGGGAATAACGCGTAGAAGAAGAAGAAGTTGATATTTACAGTTTAAAAATAGCTAGTGGCATCTGATGGAAAACAGAACAGAAAGAGGCGCGATGAATCCCTGCAGTTAATAGTTGCATTCTCCTCATTTTTTCTACGCAGAAAAATTCAGCTTTCTAAAGCGAAATAAAACTCCTCAATTAGCGACGCTGGTTGCACACTTACCGAACGAGAACCGTTTCATACGCTCCAGTGAACGAATTCCAGGAGATTTATTCATTCTTACTTAAGCGCCATCTCCTGGAAGTATCGCGATTGTTGTTTCGTAATCATTAGGGTAAAAGGAAAACTTGCGAGTGCGCCGTTCATCTGGTCCGCGTTTTTGATAAGTGCAGTTCAACGAAGCTTTTTGCATCTTCTAAACTTGGAATAGGAGGCGGTCATTAGATCTCTCCTGTCATCTTTATTAACCGCTGTCGTAATCTGATATATGAAAGTCTAGCGATTTTTAAACGCAGCAACGCGTAAATTGATATCCCATGTGCGTACCTTAAAGAACGATCAAAGTACACTTTCGAAGATTCAATGGAGGAAAGACCCGAGACAGCGGAATCAGGTAGGAATATCACCCTTTAGTTATAGTCAGAAGGAAACCATGTGAACGTGCGCATATGCATTATCAGTTTCTTTTAATTAAGTTAATTAATTAAAACTTAAGGATTAGTTAAAACGTAAAAAGAAATTCGCAAATTGCAGAACAATTTATCCACCTTACGGTTTTAAAATTACAGAACGAGTTCAAAATTTTCAGGTGGCGACGATTAACTTTTTCTGTGCCGGCACACCCACTCATTTTGATACGGACTGATGGTATTCTACCGAAGTCATTCTGAGTGGGCAGAATAATTAATACAGGTTAAGTGGTAAAGGATTTGGGTAGATACATTCTTGCCTATCATTTCAATAGCAATTGTCCATAATAAAAATTTAAGACCTTCACTTCTCATATATTGAACAACACGGTAAATGCAAAAGTGAAAGTAGCCTTATTTAACATTTACAAATTTACTTTTCACTGAAAAATTTAAAAAAAAAAAAAATTCAGAAAAAGATGAACTTAATATGCATACACACTTTATCTATCATGAACATGATCCGAGATAATAAAAAAGAGGTTTTAAGCAATAGCAATGGTATTAGTAATGTGCATCAGCAATGAAACCCGGAGATATTCTTAGATGGGTATTTTTGTGTTTCAATCCACAAAAAAATTTTCTGGCGGCATACCTAGTTTTTGTTTCAAACGAACCATTTGCACAAAGGAACATGTGTCGAAATGGGATGCATTCCAATAATTCCTCATTTCAATCAAGCCATTTTTAACTTCAAAACTGGACAAACAAATTTGTTTCGCGTGCATAAGCTAAAAGTGAGTCGGAAGTTATAACGTGTGTTATAACATTTGACCTTATTTTACAAAAGTATGCCTACTCCAAAGAGATGTTTTATTAATTTGTCAACACTATCGTGATGACGGGTTTATCCAAAACAGAAACAAAATACTAACAGTCGAAGATTTTCCTGTGAACAGTTTCAACTCGTATCACATGAAAAGAGTCCTTTGACTCTAATTTATATACTGTATTGAATACATTACGTTTTCGTTGTTCAACTAGTCCCAGGTTCAATTTTTATATCTGTCTATATTTTGTTTTATTTCGTTATAATCTGACTGCTGGAATTTTTAAAAATATATATATAATTGAAATAATTCCTCACTAGCTTCAAATTTAATGAAATTATTATTCAGGGCTTGAATCTGTTTTTCACGTGGTCATTTTTACAGGAAAGTTACGAAAAACAAAATATACTTCGCGTATGCCAAAACTTGCTCTACTATACTATCAATGATGACAATGAATATTATTATTATTATTATTATTATTATTATTATTATTATTGTTATTATTCCTGACACCTCCAAGGAGTCCGAAGACTCATCGCGGGAGGACACCCGCAACTGTCTCAACCACTAACCCGAACCTCTACTACGAATCATCTCCATCAACGCCACCTACCGCCCACCCCCACCACCACCACAACTAGTATTTTTTGTCTGTAAATTGTGCGTGTTCTGAGGGGCCGATTTTTCTGTATGCGGGATGAAAAACCCAAGTTTCCGGGAGAAAAAACCCTCCTACCCCGTATGAGATCGGCTAATTCACCTTCGATTGAAATCGTCCAGATAAAGATTCCTCCCGTCGCGACGAGAATCGAACTCAGACCTATTCCAATCGAAGGGCGCAATGTCGTTCTTCCAATTGAGCTACGGAGGCGCTCTGTTCACAAATATCATGGATATTCGTGATCAGACAGTAAATGAATATTGTCGACCTTATTCTTATTGGTGCTTATTGGAGGAACTGATGCAGCTTAGAAAGCCCTATGTTTGGTCCTGAACTTACTTTAAGTCGGTGCTTAAGATAATGTCCTGCCTTCACGTTATCTACAAATTTGTTTGTTTTCATTTGTAACAGTTTCGCAATGTTTCTAGCTATTTTTGCTTGAAATCATTTTGCCACTCAAAATGGTCCGCCTGAAACTAAAGTAAAGTCGACATAACCTTATTTGATAGACTTTTTTTTTATTCCAGTTTTCATCAACTTCTTTCAGCCCGAATGAAATCTTTATTTCTTTCAAGCTGTTCATAATTCTGCCTGTATAGATTGTTTGAATTCAACCAACATAACATATCTTGAATTCTAAATCAGTATTACATTCCAGAAATCCAGCGTGAAAGTGTTTTTATATATATGGAACAAGTTTAACTATTTTGGTTCTGCAATCCTTCTGGACCGATTAAATCACTTTCAATGCCTCCATAAATATCATGTAATTCACCAATAATATAATTTTAATAATACAGGGTAATTCAAAAAAGATGGACTCAATTTCGTACCGTTATATTTCCTGAACTATACATCGTATATGAATGATCTACATAACATTTGAAAAAAAGGAGATCCTAAAGTTTGAAATACTACCGCTAGAGCGCTTGCCTAGCTCACAACCGAGCAGCAGCGTAAGTTGTGAGCAAAATGGCTACTATGCAGCACAAAATGTTTGGCGTTCGTGAGCTCATTAAAATCGAGTCAGCGACTGCAGTGCAGCGTGCGTTTCGTCGTCGTTTCAACATTAAACCTCCAACGAGGAAGAGCATTTGTCGTCGTTGGAATTATCAATTTGAGCAAACAGGTTGTCTGTTTAAGGGAAAAAGCTCGGGCAGACCGCGTGTATCGGAGGAGAACGTGAGACGAATTCAACAGAATTTTGAGCGTAGCCCAAGCAAATCAACCTGTAGAGCGAGCAGAGAACTTGCAATACCGCAACCAACTGTCTGGTGTGTGTTGAAGTGCCGTTTACTGTTCAAACCATACCGCCTACAGCTGGTTCACTCTCTTCGAGCAAACGAACGCAAAAAAGATTGTGCTGCATAGTAGCCAATTTACTCACAACTGACGCTGCTGCTTGGCTGTGAGCTAGGCAAGCGCTCTAGCGGTAGTATTTCAAACTTTAAGACTTCCTATTTCAAATGATATGTAGATCATTCATATACGATGTATAGTTCAGGATATATAACCGTATGAAATTGAGTCCATCTTTTTGAATCACCCTGTATATTAACAGTAGGAGAGTCTGAAACATCAAAACTATGACCAGGAAGAGATAATACGTATCTGTTATTGTTGTATAGACTATTAACCGAATTATGTTTGCCTTTGACAAAGTTTCCAAAGCGACTTCGAATTTCTAGAAAATAATTATCTGTGAGAAAGCTGCTTCGGTATAATTGCTCAAATTACGAGATAACAAATTCTCTAAAAGATTCACTGCTCAATCGTCAGTTATCAGGCAGAATCCTTCTTACAGCAACAGCCATCTCACTGCTATGGGATCTGATGTTTGAAATTGGAAGTTTTCTTAAGTGAGCCTTCAGTTAGTTCCTAAATAACTGTCGAAAACACGAAGCTCTAAATAATGTGAAACTAAAGCAAGTTTCACGGGAGAGGTATGTTCTAGTAAGTTATCTGCCATTTTCCAAAATAAGTTTCAAAGGCAAATATTGTTTTGCTGCATGTTAAATGCTAAATTTCCACCAACTTAAAGAAAATAGAATTATAATCATCCATATAGCAAGAAAGAAAAAAATCTCAATCACTTTTGGAAATTGCTTTGGAATATTCTGGCATGGAATATTACTGCTAATATATTCAAATACAGCCTTAACGAGCTTATTGTAATTGTTTACATAGTATATAGTTACTGACAGTGATACTTTTCAGAGTTAAGATTCGATTGTCGGATCGTCGATATTTCTTTAGCTTCACAAGAACTGTTAGTATCTGAGAAGGTTCCACAATTCAACGAGCTCTGTCAAACGGTCCGACAGGTATGTAAAATGTTACAGCCCTAAAATGTTGAGCTTATTTAGTTTACGTGCCCTGCAGATACTAAATAGAAAATTTCATTAGTGGCATTATTAACAACCTTCGAATAGCTTACCAAATTGCGCAATAAAAATGATCCGACTGAAGTCAAAATTGAACAACATAAATATAGTCTTGTGCACAACACAAATCCCAAATTTTAACACAATTTGGGATTTGACCAGACAGCGAAGAGTTACTGTCATGTTGTTGCTGATGGTCCCGTACCCCTTTGATGCCTCTGTTAATCATGCCATAGAAATAAATACTGAGATAACTGGAATTCCAAATACCGAATTACAATTAACATGAAAAGACATGAATAGCCTGCCTAGTCACAAAACGAATCTAGTCATTCTTATTCATATTGTCAAACGATCGTTAAAATAGTTTATGGACATTTATTATCCTTGGTTTTAAATTCCGTGACACCACAGCGGAATTATAATATTCGAGCAAATGCAAGAACAACGGGACATTAAGTGCATTGTACAAGTTTTACTAAATTCGCTCAAATATACTTTTTTCGAATTATCTATTATATATCTGAGATGTATTATGCAGACAATTTTTACACGTTAAAACGCTTATTTACACAAATCATATACAAAAGTCTGACAAAGAATGTGCAAACATCAAACAATACAATGCACATTGAAGTCAGAATAAAATATATACCAATAATAATTGATGTACATTTTACCTTCTATTTAGGTCTGAAATTTTTAATAACGTACCTATAACAAATAAGAGACGAAATCAGTCTCATCAATAAGGGGATTTTCATGTGGCCCTCACCCACAAAAAACACTAAATATTTATCTCCTACGCATTATTTACTGTATTTACTATAGCTAAAGGCTATATAGTTTGGAAACCAGACAAGAAATTTGAACCAATTTCAAGTCCGCCAACAAGCAAGGTGTCTCACACTGGACTATGAAATTCATCGCCGCCTTTGCTATAGTGTGAATCAAATTCCCAGCACAAATCCTTCGAGAGTATAAGTGATATTCATTCAGCCAACAAGGACATCCTCAGGCAATATCAGAACTTCACAAAGAATAGTTAAAAAAACGTATACGAGTTAATTCACAAGTTAATAAACACGATGGCTGTCGATATTATTTCTAAAGCTGTCGTTTCCCATGTACCGTATTTACTCGAATATAACTCGCCCTCGTGTATATCTGGCACCCCTGATTTTACTTTATGAAAAAAGAAATTAAAATCTTTCGCATATACCTCGCACACGAAAAAAGCTTAAAACTTTAAGAAATAGATAATGAATATTGTTATGGCCGTTTCACATATTTTGGAATTCGGTTGAAGAGAATCAGCATTTCAACTCAACACTCATCAGCTTGTCTTTAGTCGGTGATCTTTTGTTAATACCGCAGCAATCATATGAATAGAGATGGAAGCAACACCAGTAGAGGAAATGTGGAAGTGAAGGCATTGATTTCTACTCGATCTTGGATTTCGCGGGTATGAGGCTGTGAATAAGGTGCGGTTTATGTTCTACATGAAGTGGATGGCAGCCGGCGGCTACGACCTGACTCCGGCAGAGAATATTAAGAAACAACCATTATGCAACTGGATTTTGAGAGCTTGGGACATGATTTTGCCAAACAAAATTTCCAATTTTTTTATAAAAAAAACGGCATTTCTAATACCCTGGGCGGGAGCAAAGATGATGCTATTTGGGTAGATGATTGTTTGTTTTAATTTAATTACAGCTCATTGTCCCTAAATATTCAAATATATCGCGTGATGAAGAATGCGGCCGATCGCTTAAGTAGCGTTTATAATTAAAATTTAAATGCATTCATTTTATAAATAATGTGATAAATTATAAATTATAATGAATATACTGAGGATTTAATTATAAACGTCGATTTAGTTTTTGTTCCTGAAAAACTTTAGTTTAATCATGTCCCACATATCTCGCACCATGAGTTTTTCACCAATTTTTGGGAAAAAAGTGCGAGTCATATTCGAATAAATACGGTATATAATGTTTGTCTGCATGAATAGTTTCTGCAAAAGCTGTACTACACTAGTTTCCTGTGTGTGTGTGTGTGTGTGTGTGTGTGTGTGTGTGTGTGTGTGTGTGTGTGTGTGTGTGTGTGTGTGTGTGTAGTGTAGTGTGAGCATAATATCAATTAAGATGCCTCTTAGAGTACCCTTTCGGCAATTTCAGCGAAGTACATTTCCAGCAAAAAAAAGGGGGGAGTGATGGATCTTTCCGATTATGGAACGCGAATTTTGACAAAATCAGACTACGAAGCAGAAGGCCTACGCATGATTATGAACGCTCTTGTAAAACAGAGCTTTTGTGTCGCCCTGCTTAACTGTTTGTGTTAGGATGTTGCTATGTGACTGTATCTATGTGGTGCAGGGATATATGACTCCGTCCATCGCTATGTCTGCGATATTTTAAAGGATTATTCTGTATTCAGCATACAGCAGAAGGACATAAAGTTTGTCACATGACTTGATAAGAAGCCACGAAATCACTAAGGAGACGAATGTAGCACAGCGAATTACTAGGAACTACAGAATTCCTAGAATGCAGTAGTAGTAGCAGTCGTAATAACCTAGTTCTGAATAGAATGTCTTGCTTACTTGTAATTTGAAGAACTCGTTAAATATTAATTCCATGAGCAGGCAGAAAAGAAAGTCACAAAAATTAAGATTTGACACCCGACTAGCACAGCATGTTAATTTTCAATATTAATTTTATAACGAGGCTTTGAAAAGACTTGGAAAAACAGTGGTTGTGCTGGTTTAATGCATCTAATGCATCGTTCTGCTCTTCAAACTCGTAGGACAGCTTCCACAATTCTTCAGTAAAGTAGAGAGTTTTACAGACATTACGTTTCATAGACATTGGAGATGATTCTTCGTTTTTCCCGTTGGAAAAGTGAAGTGTTTCTAGCATCACACTAGTGACAGAGAGAGAGAGAGAGAGAGAGAGAGATTTAAACAGACAAATAACTATTTAATAATAATTACTCAGTATAATCTTCCATTTGCTCAAAAAATGTCGTGTTTTTACAAGATTCATTTGTCAGTTTTTTTTTTTTTAAAATAAATAAATATTAGGTTAAATTCATTTCAAATTACGTGGCATGAGCTCCAGTAAGGTATTTGGAAAATAGCATTTCATCGGGTGGGATGCAGAGGTGTTTTTTAATACACTTTATTTTTTATTTATTTATTTATTTTGAAAATTACATCGAACTGAATATTGTAAACTTATCGCACATTTAGTGTTGAAGTAAGCTCAGGGTTAGATTATTCCGAAACCCTCCCTTCGACGCAAAACTCGTCACTTTTTCAAGCAATTTGCAATAAGCATGGCGATTGTCTAAAAACATCCCAACAAATATTTATGCCAAAGTGGAATTCGAAGTTACGGTCTACTGATTAAAGAGTGGACAAGCTATCAGCTTGGTCAATTAAGCAGTTCTGGTTCCATTTCCTTTGCGTCGTCTTAGTCATTAAACTATATATACTTAATCCCTCATCAGGAGGGCTCAACCCGTCTCCCCAAAGGGTCGAGATAAAAAGGGGAAATACCATAAAAATATTATTATTATTATTATTTATCTGAATATGGTTGCCGAATTCAATTCTGTTATGTACACAGTTGAAATTCTGACTAGAGTTTGATGTGAAAGTTTTTTTGTTTTTGTTTTTTGTTTTTTGGCAAGGGTGTTATGATACCAAATATGTTTCAATTTTTTTAATATAGCTACACTGCTGATTTTTCCTATGTTTTCTTCCAAGGTTAAGTTTTCTTCTACATTATTTATGTATTTTATAGATTAATACAGTTCCTCGGCAGTCCCAAAAGTTGTTTTGACCTTCGTCCAAGTTTCCATAAGAAACAGTTTCAGATTAAAAGAAAAACTAACATAACTGCTCCCCTATTTAATATTTAAAATATTTATCTGCAAAAATAAAAACGTTATGATTCATTTTGCGATTCATTCTGTTGCAAAAAAATTAATTCATTTTTATCAATAGAATAAATATTAATTTTCTAAATTTGCAATAAGATCTGTGAGTGCATGCCCCTTGAGCAGAAATTATACTCTAAATTTCAAGCTGCCCTTTCCACAACACAGAAAATTCACTACATTCTTAAATTAAGCACTACTGAACAGAAAAATGAAAGAAAAATTATTAACAAGATGCCTTATTTCGCTTCTATAACACTCAACTTTATATTCTCCTGCTCAATAAAGAAATGCCGAGTTTATATGTACATGTATGACTTGAAAACAGCTAAATAGCATACATTTTTTTGTTAAACGCAATACACTGCTTGGAAATAAGTCAACGGACAACATAGTGCGTGGAACAAAAAGCCATATACGCCCAATTTAATAAGACGTAGGACCACTTCCTGTCGCTGCGATGACTGCAGCAATCCTGTGGGACATATTTTCCACAAGCCTAGATAGCAATCAATGGGAATTCTGAATCATTCTTCCCGTAGGCTTGTGATGAGTTCCTAGATTGTTGTGGTTTGGATGTCCGTTGACCTCATCCGACTCTCCAGTTTATCCCAAATATGCTCATTAGTGTTAAGATCAGGGTTCTGTGGAGACCAGTCAAGTGCGATGACGTTTAATTCCACAAAACCACGCAGCTACAGCGGCAGCCTTATGATACAGTGCATTGTCTTGCTGAAAGAGACAATAGTCAGTTGCGTAGAAACGCCTCGAAGTAGGAAGCACTGCATTATCCAGAATATTCAGATACCTCTCGAAGTTCGTTCGTAGCACTATAAACAGAAGTCCAAGGCCAAA
Organism: Typopeltis vanoorti; assembly: GCF_054136105.1. Classification (NCBI taxonomy): domain Eukaryota; kingdom Metazoa; phylum Arthropoda; class Arachnida; order Uropygi; family Thelyphonidae; genus Typopeltis; species Typopeltis vanoorti. The sequence goes on from NC_143559.1 coordinate 9,404,882, forward strand.
ATAGAAAAAATAGGACCATACATCGCACCGCCATCTCCGAATTTCATATTTGAGGTGAGGTAACGTAAAATACCTTCACCGGGCATCCGCTACACCATACCCGTCCAGCTGCTCGGTAAAGGATGTAGCGTAATCGTCGCTCCATAACACAACTTTCCAAGCTTTGTCATCTCACTGTACACGCTCTTTTGCACAACTGTAGACGACGCTGCATGTTTGTTCGAGTAATGTGAAGCTTGGATATTACGGTCCTACCATGGAAAGCCATATTGTGAGCCTCGGTTTTCAATGTTTTTGTGTGCATTCGTGTTCCAGTCGATAAGCGGAAAATTGCATTCAACGTATCGACCAATGAATGGCAGTTTTTGCATATTATCCTTCTTAGCACCCTACAGTCACGTTCGATGATTATGGTGGGTCATCTACTACTGGTAGCACTTGCAGTTGATTCCTTGTGCTTCCATCTCAGTCTGGTATCACTGATTGTTGACCTGGGATGGCCCAATTTGTCAACAATTTGCCGAACAGATAGGCCTGCAACCTATGATCCTATCACAACGCCTTTTTCAAAATCCGTCAGTTCACTACTTGCAGCCATTTCAACCGGACACACTGACTTAGGAGCATCATATTCCTGTAATTTATACCGGCTACAAACACGTGACTCGTGTTTTTTTTTTTTTGTTTTTTTTGTTTTTTTTTTTTTTCTCGGCTGAGCAGCAGAGAGAAAATTCCGCAAAGCCGGCAACGCGCTATCCCTACCGAAGGTCAGTTCGTGATTCACACGTAAACGAATATTGCACTATATGTCATATCTAATCATATGATTCAAAATTGAAGCCTCATTATATCTCTGATAAAATATTTTGTAGCTCTGTGCGTTCTAATGCATGGAAAATTTTGGGCTACTCCTGAGAGGTGTTATAGAGGTAAAAGCTGTTACTACTATATTGTAACAAAGATATTGTTTCCTAACTAGTAATCCAAGCCTTCGTAGCTCAGCCAATATAGACGAAGCCCTTTATTCGGAAAGACCTCTGGTTCCATTCCCGTTAGTGACGTGAGAAACCTTTATCTGGTCTCTTTCGACGAAAGGTGAGTTAGTCGATCCTCATACTGAGGTAGGCGGTTTTTTCACCCTGAAACTCGGGTTTTTCGTCCCCCAGAAGAGGCATACCGACCCGTGAGCACACATGGATTACAGTCATGAATATGTCCAAACCATATATCGGTCCCGATCCCAGATAAAATTGGGGGAGGGGAAGTGAACTATGGTGTGAAGTGAAGTGAACCCTGTAAAAATCTCACCAGGAATACTTCGTGGGCAATGCCTACAAAGTCACCTAAGATCGGAATCGAATGAAAGGGAAAAACACCACAGCCAACTAGTAATCCAGTTGCTAACATCGATGGTATTTCTTTGGCGGAAATCCTATTGTCCTGATATTTTACTTGTTTCAGACAGCTCATGGTACAGGCTGTTTAATCTGTGACTCGCTTAAAAATATGCTTAGTGCTTTCGGACGTACGTATTTTTTTCTTATTAACCTTCTTTCCATAGCCTTCTTAAAGTCATTCAGTGTGATTGATGTATAAACCCCAAAATTATCAGAAATCCAGAAGGCGGAAGTAAGGATGCATAAAAAGCACCGAGTTATCAAAAGTGTATGAAACCAAGCTCAAGCAACTTAATGGAAACAAGTTATGCTTTCCTAAATAACTGATGAAAATGAGTGCTTTAATTACGCGTGGTATTATATACAAGTGATACGCTATAAGAACTAAAAGTGATATAGATAATGGCATGAACATGCTTGGTTTCATAATTCTATTTACATTCAGAAAACAAAAAAAAAATACTAGAAATGCAAAACTCCTCTACACCGCATTTAATTTTTCCTTAACTTGATATCATTACACATAATCATGTGTAATCCACCCCTAATCCACATCTCTTGAAAAAAACTAGTGGTTTTAAAAGTGTGTGTGAATTACATACACATCACTAATGACACATTTGCTTAAAATTTGATGCTTAAAAATTCTTTGTTAGAGTAAGTCATATAGATTTTTTCTGTCTTCTCTCTGTTTAACAACTCTTTACGCTTATCACCGTACTCTGCAATAAATCATGACTGAACTCTTTAAGTGCTCTTCATACCAGTATAATCTGTTAATATTAATTTCCGCCTTTGAAACAAATGGCTTATTCTGTTTAAAAATAACCAAGTGTATGAATATTTGCGTGACATGCCAGATTATGGTGCCACTATCACTTTCTTTTTTGCTTCGAAATATCGAACAGTTAGCTTATCGTTAAACCTTTTTTTCAAAGTTAAGAAGTATTCGAATTGTTTAAAACGGTAACCCTTTTTAAAGCATAAAGCGATACTAATAGCGTATTTGCTTTAACGTTTGGCAGAGAAATAAAATTTTCTTTCTTGGGGTAGGTCAAATATTTTTGCCATGCTATTTTTTTTTCGGCATCATTCTCTTTACCCACTTTTAAAATACATGAGACCTTATCTAAAGTTGATACACCCGATAGAAATTATTGAGGTTAAGCACGCATACATAATTACGTAATTTTGTAAAGCAAAGAGTTTATGTCATGCGAACCTTTTAGTAAAGAAACATGATATCATGAAGATGATATATTATTTTGATATTAAGAAGTATAGTTTGGTAGTGTCAGTATGCAATAACAAAGTTTAATGGAATTAAATTGTATTAGTTTAAGCTGTTTTGCAGTTTGTTACATATAAATTCGGAATAACTACAAGTATTTACGTGACTTAAGTATAACATTTAAAAGATTAAAATGTTCAAAATTTGATGTTTTATTCTGCATAAATCGTGTTATGAAAGAGTATATTTGCTTATTTATGTTTTAAATGAAAACTAAGATAACTCATTGGTGAAAAACCAGATAAATTATTTCCGTTAAATTTCAGGTGACAGTATAGAGACGATGGTGCTGGACAAAGGAGATCGAGTATACGTGCACCAGCTGAACCTCTCGTGAGTTTACATAATTTACCATAATTAGAACAAGAAAGCCATTTATTACACATCAGATCAGGGTAAAGTAAAATAACATTCGTTTCTACATTAAAGATATGGTTAATCGAAATTAATAAAATTGGCTCATTGAAAATAACCAATTTTATGTATTATTTTGCTATAAAAATTGCTTCTTAAGTTGTGGGACCATTTTAATGTACTACACCATTTTAATCAATTAAAATGTTTGTATCAGGAGTCTGAAAAAAATTATAACTGGTATGAGACCTAACATACAGAGAGTCAGGGAAACTCAATTATAAAGGGAGGAAGGTGTGAATGTGAGGGTAAGTTCGACATTATTTTATAACTGTGTTAATGACGAGAATGAGCTTTGTCATGGAAATGTTGACGAGGAGAGAACAATTTCGTGTTTGTGTTTGTCCGGTTCGGACCCATCAAATGTGTGCAAAGATGTCTACATGTGTAAGGCATTAGAGAATAAAGATCTGCAAGTTGTCCAACTGTGTCAGGCAGACTGCAGACAAGACAATACAAAAGAACAAACAGGTGTTTTATTATGTCTGTACACAAATGCTAGGCGTATCAGAAACAAAGGGATACAGTTATAAAATATATGCACAAGAATATTATTTAATTTGACAAATATTTCAGTCTGAATATTACAGACCATCTTCAGTGGCTACATAAGGAATAGTTTTAAAAAACAAGGTGGAATACGAACAATTTATCATTCACAAATAGAACGAGCCGCGTTTTGCATATCGCTAAGTATTAAAAGAGTAAATTTTTTTATGAGAGTCATGATTAAATTAAAGCTATTAATTCAGAAATTCATGTAATAATCTTAAATAACATTAGACTAATATAGTAAATTAAAAAAAAAAAAATTAATGTGTTATCCTGATTAAACTTTCCCAAATTTTTGATACAGATATAGTCATTACGATTCAAGTTAGGACGTTGAAGTAGGGCCTCCACACTTTCTTTAAATAAACGTTCATATTTATAGTGACATCTATGTAGGAGGCGAGTATTTGGCCAAAGGATGTTGTGGCGTGTTTCTATTCGGTGCTGAGCTAATCCAGATTTCTCGGGTTTGTTGTGCTGAATGGATGATTGATGCTCTTGAATTCTTTTTTCTATAGAGCGTCCAGTTTGTCCAAAGTAGGAAAGGTTACAGTTACACGGAACTTTATATACACCAGGTAGAGACATAGCTGAGCATTTATCTTTAGAAGAAGGGTAATGGGTGGATAATTTGTTAATAGGTGTATAAGTGGCTGTTAAATCATATTTCTTCAAAAATATGAATAATAATATTCTTGTGTAAACGTGTATATATTTTATAATCCTAATGTCACAAGTATCTTTAAAGAATCAAAGGGATAGAGTTTTGTTGCCTTAGTCAGTATGTGGCAACCTCAGATTGTAGGTATAAGTGAGACCTGGCTATCAGAATCAGACATAATAACTGGTATCGAGTGTCAAGGGTACAGTATTTTTAGGAAGGAAAGGGAGGATAGGAGAGGAGGGGGCGTGCTGCTAATGATATCGGATGACTTGAATCCAATTAGAGTTGAGTCCTATGATTTTAGTAGTAGTAGTACTACTGCTAACAATATTTCATGTGGCACTGAGTTTGAAGCCATATGGTGTGAGGTGGAATCTAACAAGATCAATTACAGTGGGGTGTTGTTACAGATCTAGTGGATCGGTTGCTAGTGATGAAGAAGTGCATAACCAAATAGAAAAGATGAGCACGTAAAGAATAATCATAATTGGAGACTTTAATTATCCAAATATTGATTGAGTAGCAGTAGAATCTTACGAGAAGAATGAAAATGCGTTTATTGAGCTGTTGCGGGACAACTTCCTCAAGCAGCATGTGACAGAAGGAACTCGATGTCAAAGAGTGTTAGATTTGATTATAGTGTAAGAGGGCGTTTCAGTTTAATATATAACTATTCTACCTCCGGTTGGTGACAGTGATCATGCGGTACTCACTTGGGAAGTGACTAAGTTTAAGAATGTTCCATTCAGAAAAGGTTACATGTTGAACTATAAAGCAGGAAATTATCACCAACTGAGGAGTATACTGAGTTCAGTAGAATGGGATCGGTTGCTGGATGGAAATAACATCGACAGTGCATGGGAAGCATTTAAAAATACTTAAATGACGTGATCAGAATGTGTCCCGAGAGTTTGAAGAATAAATAGATTAGGAGTCAAATGGATGTGTAATCTTATTAAGCAAGAAATTCGTAAGAAAAGGACGATGTGACAGGAATATCGTTTGCATAAGAATAACGTTCGTTATGAAAGTTATAAGCAGCAGGCTAGAATAGTCACTGTTGTACGCAGGGCCGACTCTACCGAAGGTGCAACACGTGCATTTGCACGGGGCGACAAGTTTTTGGGAGCGGCAAAATCGGCCTAAAGTATACGAAAAATAAATCATTTAAAAAAAAGTAATTTATTCCTTCTCTGTTGAAACCAGACTTCAGGAAGTCGTTAAATTTTTATATAATAAAACTTCATTATTAAATCATGATAATTTTAAATAATGTAGTATTATGTTGCGTTTAATATCGCACTGTCAGTGTTAATATCAGACGACGTGTCTATAGTAGAACACCTATTTTGCATTTATTTCCGATTCTATTGATGGCCGTGAGTTGACCTTGACTGAGGGTAAATCTCATTTAACCAATGAGACCAAACGATCATAACGAGATAATTGGTTAAGAGTAAACCAATTAAAGAAATAGAAACAAAACACATAAATACAAAGTATATTTATTATTTTGATAATACAGTTGTGCAGTGATTGTTAATAATACTTTTTGGATACAGTTATTAGGATTTGGCTTTTAAAATAATTTTAACATTCCAATATGTCTGATAAAATTCAGTATATTTTTTTTTAATTCATACTGAAGAGGTCCTTCGATTAAAAAAAAAACATCAGGCGCAGAATGTCGCAAACGAAAATCAGAAAAAGAAGGCGACATTCAAAAACAAAGCGGGGCTTGGCATAAATATTTAAAAACTGAAACAGCTAATGTAGTACAAGAGAAAATAAACGAAAGGACCGAAACCAAAAATTCTGAGCTCATGGCAAGTACTTCTCATTGCGATCCCAGTAATGTCGATATTAGTAGCAATTGGTTTTAATTACCCATGCAGATGTACGTTTTCAGAACAAAATTCCACCGTTAAAGGGTTAATTGTCTCTCTCTTTCTGTAAAGAAATATAGTTTATGATCATTTTTCACTAACTTAAGAATTTTTATTAGCTAATGTTACTATTTAGAATTTATGATCAGACATGTTGAAGCCTAGCTTAATATCGTGGCTTTTAAGATGCCATTAAAAAAGTTTTTTTTAGGGGAAAGGGGCGACAAAATTCCTAGGGCCGTCACTGGTTGTACGTAAAGCAAAGCCTGAGTATGAAAAGAAACTGGCTCTGCGTGCTAAAGACAATCCACAAGATTTCTATCGATATGCTGCAAGTAAAAGAAAGAATAACTCTTATAAATCCAGTTGTCAGATGCACAAGAGGTCGATTAATGAATGCCCATTTTATTAAAAGCTATCAACCTGGTGATCGCAACATTGAGCTCACTGTTACATCTTCACTGGATGAAGGAACGCAGGTATGTGAGGTCGAGGGTTTAGAGCTGTTGCACAAATTGAATAAGAATTCAGCAATTGGGACTGATGGAATATCAGCATGTATACTAAAACAGTAGTCAGCTGAACTGTCAGAACATGGAAGATTCCGCAGGAATGGAAGGAATCCATGGTAATTCAATTGCATAAGGGTGGTGCAAAGACCAATGTATCCAACTATAGACCAATTAATATCTCAAGAGTGGTGATGAAGATTTTGGAAAAATTAGTTACTGTTCTCATTCAGAAATGAATTGACAGTGAATCTCTACTTTGCAATGAACAACATGGGTTTACTAAGGGAAGGTCATGTCTTAGCAACTTGCTCACATTCTATAACAATGTTACCAACTGGACAACTGAACTAGACAAGGGGAATGGATATACCATGATACTTTTTGACTTTGCTAAGGCTTTTGGCAGAATACAGAATAGCAGACTGTTGCATAAATTGGAGAAAATGGGTTTGGGTTATACAACATTAGCATGGATAAGAGGACGGCTGACTGACAGAATCAAAAAGTGGTAACAGGGGATATGAGTCTGCAAGGTAACAAGTGGTGATCTTGTGGTAACAAGTGGTGTACCATAAGGATCAGTTCTTGGTACACTGTTATTCAATCTGTATATTAATGATATTGGGAAGGATTTATTCAATCTGTACATTAATGATATTGGGAAGGATTTGACAAGCGACATACAGCTATTTGATGATGATGATGCTGCAAAGATAGGTAAGGTAATCAGGAATTCTGCTGATATGTAGTACTTGCAGAATAATTTGAATTGGTTGGAATTGTGGGTATGGGAAAATGGGTGTCAGTTCAACGTGAGTAAATGTCAAGTCATTCACTTCGGCTAGAAGAAACTGATGAGGCTAGGGATCTTGGAGTGTTAATAGATAGGAAGTTGAAGTTTGGGGACGATGTGGCAAAGACTGCAAATACAACTCAAAAGGTAATTGCAATGTTGAAACGAACTTTCACAGATAAAGATAAGTATGTTATTTTGCCTCTATGCAAGGCCTTGATAAGACCTCACTTGGACTATTGTGCGCAGGTCTGGTCTCCTGGTTTCCGTTGTGATTCTGATATATTGGAAACAGTACAAAGGAGAGTGTTAAAAATGATTGTAGAGTACTGATTATGAAGACAGATTGAGAATTTATAGTCTGCAGACACTAGAAAACAGGGGGAAGAAGGGGTGATATGATTGAGACTTACAAACTTCTGAAAAGATCATACAAGATTTCAATTGATGGAAATTTTCAATTTATGGAAGGTGAGGAAAGAACGAGAGGGCATGCTTGGATGCTGAGAATGAAGGCCCTCAAGAAGGGTGTGAGGGCTAGATTTTTCTCTCAGAGGGTGGTGCGTAATTGGAATGGATTGCCATTTGATGTTGTGAGGGCAAGCACTGTGAATGAATTCAAGAATAAGTATGATAGGTGGTGTGCGTATTATGTGTTCTTCCTCGATGAGTCTCTGACTCCCTGCAAGTCTTTAATAATAATAATAATAATAATAATAATGATGATGATGATGATAATAATAATAATAATAATAATAATAATAATAATAATAATAATAATAATAATAATAATAATAATAATAATAATAATAATAATAATAATAATAATAATAATAATCAATATGTGACATATATAATTCTTAACATTAACAATCGCGTACTACACATACCTGCCATTGATTTAGAAACTTATTTCATACCTTGTTGGACCTCCTTTATCCGGAATTACATAAACCGAACATATGCGATTTCACATAGTTTCCACAAGGTTTTGGATTGCATCTGCGTGTACAGCATACGAAGTGTTCATAGTCCATTAACTGGCTCAAATTTCATGGAAGAGGACTTTGCTCCATGATCGTTTTTTCTTGATCATGTCCCATTCATTCTCAATAGGGTTCAGATGAGGTGGTGGACAAGGAACATAGTGGATGTCTCTGTCATTCTCGTCGAACCACCTGAACAATTCTTGCGCGATGGACAGTAGCATTGTCGTCTCTGAAATACCGTCACCTGATCGATAAAAAGTCAAAAGTCAACATAGCGGGATGGATTTGATCGGCAACAATGTTCAGATATTCTTTGGAGGACATCCTACGTTCCAACAATATCATGGAACCCGTGTCTTACCAACAGAACATGTCTTACACCATGACACCACTTCCAGAATCTTGAGTTATGTTTACAAGACAAGCTGAATTTATTGCTTCATGGGGGTCCCGCCAAACGTTCTGCCTACCATCTGTACAGTAGAAGGTGTACTGTAAAATGATATTTCGGACCACATGATATTTTCCCAATCTTCCAGTGTCCAGTCACGGTGTTCCTGTGACCACTGTACACGAACATTCCGGTTCTTCGCAGAAATCAATGGTTTCCTTATGTGCAGCATACGCCTGCCAATACAGATCTGCTTCAGTTCCCTGCTCATAGTTCTGTAAGATATGAGTCACGAACAGCCTTCATTAAATGCTTCGATGCAAACAGGAAATTCTGTTTGTCCGTCTCAGACTACGGCGATCTCGTTCCTGACAGAATGTCTTAGGACTGCAGTTATCCTTCTTAAACAATCAATGTGGGTTATTCTTCAGTGATTAAACACCACTGGATATCTCACCTTTTACGAATCCATTCAGCTCTGCAGTTTCAAAATCATGGCTCCAGCTAGACGGGCATCCACAATCAGACATTTATTAAACTCCGAAAGATCCTTTGGTTTCCCCATTGTGATTAACACAGATGTTTATTGACCAGCAGTATTCTTAAATAGTTGCCCAGGTTACGCCGTGTAGCACGTAACCAAGTATTTTGCATATAAATGACGTTTACGCACATCTGCATAAAGGATTCTAATTTAGTTACCGGTATATCTATGTTAAAACCAGATGGCAATATTTTAGCAGGCCTATAAGATGAGATATTAACATTAAAGTGTTAATGCCTCGTCTTACGTTTTATTTCATCTTGACTTTTGTAAAGATGCGATGGATCTTTCAAGCATTATATTAATTTCATTTTTCTAATTTATTAATATATTTACATGTTGAGTGATCCCGAGTGTATATTAATTATGAACTTACTATCATTTATATTACCTCTCATTAAATTTAACAATGTTCATGGTATTATGGTTCTTAATAATAAACATTCAATAAACAGAATACTGCTAATCTGTATTAACCTATAATCTATATTAACCTATAGTGACTACATTCAGGCAGTTATAAATATATAAAATCCGCATTATTAATATTTTAATTACATACTAATTAGTCTTCCATAAAAATAGACCCTTGAACTCACCATGCGGAAGTAATACTAGTTAGGGGTTTAAAATAATGAGATGACGGATACTGTCGGTTACATTATTGTTCTGATGCCTTCAAAATTATCGAAGGGAATAAAAACGCATTAGATGATTTTACGTCAACCAATGTTATTTAATCGACAGTAGGCCCATAGCTTTTAATTTATTCATATAATATTTAAAATAAGTGTCCACACATTCGCCATTGTGATGGTAAAAAATAAACTCCCTCGATGATTCACTGGCTTCTCATTATACCTGTAGGAAAGTCCAGCTCATCAAAGCACAGATTTCGGCTATCTAAATAATATATAGTGTATAATCCTTGATATAGGCTATAAACGTCAATTAAATTTCCCCTCCTTCTTTTAGCTAAGTTGCAGGTAACCAGCGAAATCTCATATCCATAATAACACAAACCTTTATAAACCTTCTCCAAACCGGCTATCTTCTTAACCATTAAAACTCTTAGATGACTAAAGCGCTATTGTTGGTCTGACAGACTACTTATATAAAGGAATCAACATTCTGTTCTTCCTCAAAGTAAAACTTCGTTCAATTAAACCAACACTTTCTGAGCTTTATGAGTTCTTCCAGTATGATTCCTCAACTCAAATTCATGATCGATGGAAATATTCAAATTCTTATATTCATTATAAGAATTTGAATATTTCGATAATATAATGAAATAAAATAACATAAAATATAATGAAATATAATATAATAAAAATATATTATATTATAATAAAATATAACATAATAACATAATTTGAATATAATGATGAATTATTCATTCACTACTATTTCTCCACATTATAATGGAAGAGTACTGGAGGGATTCAAACTGTTTACTATGTTAATCAGCCAATAAACAGTTCAGTGTATACGTTGCGGAAGAAACAACCAAGGAACGATTTCTAGCATCTTTATATTAACTGCGTGTGATATCCAGTCAGTATTTTTTGCAGAATAAAAAACCCGGTACCCCCACGGAATCCTGGATAACTCATCTATACCGTATAAATGTACTTCACATCTTACCTAACGGGATTCGAACTCGGGTTTATTCACTCAAAGACCATATATCAATTCATTTTTACTACTCCAAATTGAATTTGCTATTAATACTTCATCCTAAACCATTAAATAAATACATAACACAACAAATGCCATAAAACGAAACCTTAGGGGAATTTCGCTTCTAGTACTCACTGCTGGACTCTTCTCCTCTAAATACTGAATTTCATTAACGAGTAGCTAAATAATTATCTATACGTATGTGGCGAATTTTAATAAGTAAGCTGATATGCGAAATGCTGCCAAAATCTTTTCTATAATATAAAGAAATTACTGCAGCTGTTAACAAAATTATTTATCATGAAGCTTAAAACAACCACGTTAGTCAAAACTAATCAGCTCAAAGATTTCTGTCTTGTTCAACATGTGACACTGTCATGCTATAGACACAAATGCTGTTTTTTTTTTTCATTACTTTGTGTCTAACACTTATGAGACTAACTAAACTATACTCGTAATTCCCCATTTCATAAGATAACTCTCCTTTGTGAATTGATATACTTCTTGCAAACTTCCATTTCCAAAAAACTCTCCTTGAACCTAAACAGTTAATAAATGCGTAACATAATAATGCCATAAAAAGAACTGCATCTAGTACTTCACTTCCGGAAGCCTTCCCCTGTAAATGATCAATTTTATTTAGCTAAGTAATTATCTATGCATATGTGGGGCATTTTAGTGTTCATCGTAGCTATTCATTAGAAATCATCAGTTTATTTAACCCTGGTGCTTATGTACTAATAAGGTCAATATATCTTCTGTACCTCCAGATTTATCAGTTGCTAGATGTTTAAAATATCAACAAGTTTTGTTGTTTTCATCACTTCTCTTGCATTGTGTTATTAACGACATCGAACTTCGACTCTTATTATTCTTTTCCAACCTCACTTTCTTCTAAATAAATGATCACAAAGTGGGTATGAAATTCCTCAGCAGTATCTTACAGTCACAAAAACCGTAGCAGTATCTTACAGTCACACCCCGTATAGAACTACTTATTTCTGCATTGATTTAATCTTGGTATCGTCTTGGGTCTATCTCCCACTGGTGAGATCTCAATAAAGGTGGAAGGCTCACAACCCATCTGGGTAGTGAGGCTTTCATAAAGCAAAAACATTATGTGAATACTAAGCAATTGATATGAAGTTAGCAGCCTCTATATACAAGTAGATTAGCAATATAGATACTTCAGGCGCAAACTTTGTTTGCTGTTTGCTTAGATTGTGTAAAGGATTAAAACAAAAATATAATTTCTTGGCAAGTATAATACAGGGTGATTCAAAATGTTGGACTCAATTTTGTAAGTCTATATAGTCTAAATTGAGTCCATCGTTTTGAATTACCCTGTATACTTTGAAACCGAGAGCTAAAACTTGCTTCAAATACTAATCGTGTTAAGTCCTTATCACTACCACCTGACTCTTTATCTCCTTTAAGCGTTCACTATCAGTTTAGTTTCCTATACGCGTTAATTTAAATGCTGTCAAGATAACTTGGTGAATGAAAATTCACCCAGTCGACAAAGACATTAAAATTGTTCTTCATTAATACTTTTGAATCTTTAATCCAATAAACAGCTGTCCAATACTTTTATCGTTAGTTTCTTAAGTAAAATGATGACTCTTCATTTCATTATTCCCACAGTTATTAAATACTATGCCGACTCAAACACTAACCCTTTATTATGAATAATGATTTCGTAGTTACATATTTTAGCTCCTTCATTATAAGCAAATCACTCTTCCTCTTTTTCCTAGTCGGACTCTTCTCACAACACGATTTCCTTCATTTTTCATTAAGTACCTCAAATGAAGCCAAGTTTCAGATACTTTCTACTATATTTAATATCTCCACTTGCTTGGTGTACAGGAAAGATATACTCTTCATGTCAACCTAAAATGTCAAATTTCTTATCATTTATCCAAACCTTCGTCAGCCGTGGCCACTTTTTCTCGCCCGGCCAACGGCGCCAAGTGACAGAGAACTGTTATAATAGTCAGCTACAGCAGTGTCGGTTCAAAAAGATGTGAGAAAAATCAAACTCATTCACGGACTGTGCATTATATTCCTTGAGAAACACATAAGAGAGTAAGCTGTTCCAGAATGCAGCAATAGAAGGAATGAACGAGAAGGAAGAGCGACTTGTTCTGTGATATACTCGTATTAGAAATATTTTGCAGGTATTTTTTCACATGAAAGAATCGGAAGGAATAGAATAATTTATTGACTACTCTGCTAGTTTCCTGAAAAGTATGGTATTTTACATCATCAGGAGAAATAAGTGAATAAACTAAAAAAAAAAAAAAAAAAGGTTATGACAGTAATGTACATAATGAAATATTTGAATACAGAAATAATAATGGAAAGTGTGCATTTGCTATAGAAGTTGTTTGCTGGTTCGTGGTCTGCTGCGAACCTGGTAACCGAATGCATGCCATGTTGAATTATTACACAAGACCAGACTTGATGTAGAATTATCTCTTGTTTTATATTGCACTATTTTTTATTTATTTGTTGCATCTAGTTTTCTCTAATTCAACACCACACGCATGCTGTTGCCAATACTGCGAAGCAGACCACTAACCAGCAAACAACTTCATGACAAACGAGCGCTTTCTATTGTTATTTCTGTATTCAAATATTTCATTATACACGTTACTTGTTATAACCTTAGTTCAAGTTTATTCACTTATTTCTTCTTATTAAGCGAAATACAATAATTTTCCAAAACTAGTTGAGTAGTTAATAAATTATTCTATCCCATCTGTTTCTTTCATATATAAAAATACCGACAAAACATTTATAATATGTTCTCTCCCTACATAATTCTACGCAACGACTTGTTCTTCGAGTTTGTAGTTGAAATGTGGAGGGATGTTGGTTCGTATCAGCGGTATGCTTTCAATGAATTGATAGAGGAGAAGTGATTATTGATTCAATTCTGTTAAACATTTATTATTGAAATAAATATATAAGATGCATGCAGAAGAAACAAAGCACCTAAGCGAAAATGAGTGAAGTGAATTGATAACAGAAGAGTCATCATCTGATTACTCTGTATTGAGTCAAGTATTTTTAGGGAGCTGTTAAGGGTACAACTTATATAGGGTTCATAGTTGTTCGGAGATGAAGTAGTATCTTTAGCAATCCAAAGAGGAATCCTAATTTTATGGATGCGGAGAAGTGATTGTAATGTGCTCATGCCAAGAGAGGCTTGATATTACCCTAATATCGCAAGGAGCTATATCTCACCTACCCTAGACAATTTGGTTGTTGTCAAGTAAGACTAATAACATGATTTTTTTTTGCTGGAAAATAAAGGAAACTATGTTTCGATAGCATTGAAACTCACAAGGTAATCTAAGTCCCATCGAAGAATGGTTTGGAGATCAAAGCTTAGAGTAGCAGAGGCTGTTGATCTGTAAGTTATGGGGTTGTGTACACATTTTCAAATGAGGACTGCAGCGTGCTGTCGTTCGCGAAACCGTATAGTAATTGTGGTCAATTGGAGCAAGTTATTGATATATAGAAGGAGGAAGGTGGGTGAGAGCACAGAACTTTGAGAAATTCCAGTATTAGTTGCAAAGTTGAAAAATCGAAAAGCTGTCTACCATCACGCACATGTGAGTCCAAGCAGTAACTGGCAGTCCAGTTGTAGACGTTCAAAGACAGGCCAAATAACAGGCGCGCTTATTTAAGGAAAATCTCACCTCCTACTCCATTTTGAAGGCATTAAACTAATAAAGACCGTCAGTATGGATTCCGTCAGCACAGGATGCAACAATTGGGTATTGATGGTTTTCTCGGTTAATCTGGAGAGCATTGAGGTGAGAGAGATTGGGAAGAAGTGTAACTCATTTTAAATTTTGAAATGAATGCCCAACTAATAAAGCCATTTTTTTTATGCAATTATGTTTGAAGTTTAGTTGCAGAATTATATTTTGATAGCACAGCGATTGAAAGTTATAACTTACGTTTACACGTGGATTAGGATTAAACTTAGCTGGAAACCCTCTGAGCAGTTAGTAATAGTTATTGCTTAAATAAGGTTTACATAATTTTTTTTAAAAAATATTTTTGAATATAACATTATTATTAAAAATATGCTACCAAGATAAACGTTTCACTCAGTGATCTATTTCACATACCTTACAAAATAAATTACTTGCACTCCATGAAGTGATATAAAATATGTCAATGCGCAAATAAATCTTATTGAATATTTTCTCTCTTAGAATTAAATCGCAGGCGTTCGTAAAGTCCGATAGTGAATTGAATTAGTAAGCATCAATATTTCAATAAAACAGTAGAAATAAAATATGTAAAAATGAAAGCTCTAAAATCTCTTAACATAAAAATACTGATTAAAATATATCACCGATTCTGATATTCCGCGGATATAAATTGCTTTCTTCGCATCTTTAGAAAATCAACCAGTGTGTTCGTTGTAATTAGAATAGGAGGGAATTCTGTAAACAATAAGAAATATATTGGGCTGTATTTTATGTTTGGAAGGAAAGAAGAAATCTAATTTCTTAAGTGGTGAAAAATGAAGTGGGATAATTGCATGATCGTATTCTTAAGTTTTTTCCTCCAGAGACATCTTTTACATTGGCCGTTTCGTGTGTATTTAGAAGCCTAGGCATAAATCTTCTTATTTTGTAAATGGTTGATGTGTTGTAATCATGTCAATTTTTATACTGTCATAATTGGATTGAATCTATTTTCAAGAATACGCAATATCAGGATTATCTAATCATGACTAAAAACTGAGAATGGTATCAGGAAATAAGAGTTTATAACAGTTCTGTTAAAATTTTAGGATATTCGTTTTGAATATATTGAAATTTTACTTTGCTTTCTACGTGATTGCTTTCTACACAATCCTAATACGAACAAGAATAGCCCAGTAATTTTCCGGAAAAAAAATGTTTTTTTGAAATTTTCTATTCGTTATTACAGGTTTAAAATTATATAATTATGTTAAATTATTTTATTATGTTTTTCTGAGAGGTGGCTTCATATTTGCAATCTAATTATATACTTGATATTTGATTATTTATGGTTTCTACATTCATTTTGCTAGCTATCTTTCTTTTTCTATTGTTGTACTAGAAATATTAGCTTGAATTCGGCTTTAAATCCCTAAAAGGCCTGCAATAATTTTACAACAACAACAACAACATGTAAACTTAAAATGCATTCATACAGCTTTGGGACATAACATCTTACTACTAACCTGACAATTATTGTAGGACTTCATGTAATTCCTATTTCGACATCAAACTGCTAATCTCTACACCATCCTTTGATTCTTTGATGTTTGCCTCCTGGGTCTTTCTGTGTGTTTGTTTCTTGGCCGAGGTGCATCTTCACATTCCTATCACTTATAATGTTGCCTACAGTTGAATTAGGTGATTTTACCAATATTACAAATGAATAGGCTGTTGATATAGCACGTTATAATAACATCTCTTTTGAAGTTTGGAAGTTCCCGTTGTGTCCGACTCTAGTAATATATAAATAGCAATGTAAGCCACGCACGACGACAGGAAAAGGCATGAATGAGTTTTGTTCTAAAACAGAGGCTGTCATGTTACATTTTTTAACATCTATGGGCTTCGGCCGCTTTTCTCCGTTTAATATTGCTTCATTTACTCACTCACTCACTCACTCACTCACTCACTTAGCATATTTGATTTGCAAACTTCTAAATGAATGATTAAGAGATTCTCTAATATATAAATTAATATATATTGTTATATGTATTAAACTAACTGAATTCTATATACTTACAGTTAAATATACTTGCTAATTCGTGTAATTTTTTGAAATCAAATACAGGAATAATAAATTTCTTTAATTTTCTTTTATTGATTTTCATTTTTTCAAAATTTTCATACACATTCAAGGTATAAAAACTAAGTATAACTTAAGAGCAAAAGCTCATCCGAATTATAAGATGCACATACGATGCTCTAGCAAAGAACACTCGCTCATATATATATTACACGCATAGCGATATAGTTTTAGTACAGTAAAAGTGGGCACTTAAATTAATAAAAAAGATAGCAGGGCATTATATTCGCATGCAGGGATGGACAACTTCATTTTCGTGGCATTTGGAAATTGCTGAATCTATTCATTAATTTAAAAGCTACCAATACTTGAACTACTAAATATTTTTGGACCAAACTTACATGTATTGTTTACGCAAGCTCTTCTTTGGCTTCACTCTTAGCAAGTAAAAAAGGCAGTAAACGATACTGCAGATGTTTCTTTAAAATTTCAAGATTATACCATGGAAGTATGTTAAAGTTTATTGTCTATAGTTCTGATAACACGAGAGTATCTCTACAATCTCGATTTCGGGTTAGACCACCGTCGAAGAATGGCAAGCGGAATGGAATCCGTATGTATTGCTAGAAAGATTGCTACACCGTACTATGATGTGATTCTTTCAAAATGGTGTTGGGTGGGATGGGGAAGTTGATATTTTTAGATGGCAGTCAGTTCAATGGCTGTGAATGATGGTGTTGTAAATCACCTACATTTCTTTTTTAAGAAACGTCCGCCTATGGAAGTACTCTTGACCATCATCACAACCATCAGAATGATACGGACAATGATAGACCATAGAGTCTTTAAAACTTGCTAACATTGGCATTAATACTTTGGATGCTTTAAAATGCATATAATATTAAGTAGCTGTGCAGGTAAAATGCACTGCATTGTATTTTTTTTTTTTTTTTTGGTAATAAATGTAATGATTTAAGTATTCGGAATGGTCAAGATATGTAATTTAAATACCAATTTCTTTAAACGTCCTCTCACAAAACACCATTTCTTTACGCATGTCCTTCCTTTCTTAGATCCGCAGATCTTTCACGTCGGCTGAAAGAACGCGAGATGATGGAAGAAGAGAAGGCAAAGGTTCAAGAGAACAAAGAGATCCAAAGAAGGCAGAAAGAAGAGGAAATGAAAAGGGTAAACAGTGAAGAATACGTTAAGATTCTTTATACGCTATAATTCTCTCTTCATACATTTTTTCATACATAATTTATATAACAAAAGGGGAATTAATGCTTCTTATGAAAGCTACAATCATATGATTTCATTTACAAAAGCTAACTTGATAATCATATTATCCATATAAACGCTATTTTATTGTATCCCGTGTATTTCAGGACATGGAAATGTTAATCAATTATAATCCCTGGGGAAGACCAGGCGCAGGAGCACCTGCAGTAAGTATTTCTTTACTAAATTAGTTTAAGAATAAATTATATAAATTTTGAAATTTAAAACTACATTTTTATGAAAGACAGCTGTCACTACGAAAACGTCAATATCACTCTTTCATTCTTATATATTAGATGAACGCACTTTTAATATACTTTATCAATGACTCGCTGCAACTTTTTTTCTAATGGCTACTACGAATTATTTTTTTCTTAATGGCTCACTTCGTATTATTTTTTCCAGGATGATACAAAACGAAAGAAATTTCAAGAAGTTGCGAATGTAAAAGAAGGACCTGGAGAGGAGGTAGGCCATTATCTTAAGAAATATCTATTATCTATTACTGATATTACATGTTGCTCTGAAATGTTTTATTATGATATTTTCTTTAGTACACTGAAACTCATTCTGAATAGCGTTCTGTTAAACTAAAACATCTATTGAAAAGAATGAAATATCATAAGGAAGATGCTGATTTTTGTGACATGTTCATATTCGTTTAGAATGGAATATATTGGCTTTTGCTCCAGATCTGATTACTAATTTGTTACTGCACTCGTTTCAGTCTACGTAAACTACTGGTTTCAGTCTGATATTTGAAATTTCTGTATTATGCTCTTAATATCAGAGAAGGATATCATATTTAAAAGTGATTTAGCTTGAAGTCAGTTGCTAGAAGGAAAGCAGCCAAACGTTATATAGTGTCGCCTATTAAGACACTATTTCTTTGAAATAGTGTCTTAATAGGCGACCGACACTATATAACGTTAATAGACGTAAAGCTCCGCTCGTGTACCTAGTAACTGAAAGTGAAACTTTCTTCATATGAGATACAAGGTAATCTGGACCTATAGAATACGAAATTTCACATGTGTATAACAGAAGCTGTGGTATAATGGTAATAAAGAAGTCCATTTCTCAAATGAAGAAGTCGTCAACAAAGAGCCATTATTAGTCAAAAATCTTCTTACAGAAGAGATGACCGTAATTTTAATGTCTTCTGCTAAATGAGATGATAAAAGGGAATACATTGGTTCTTTTGTGTAGTTGAATAACTTTTTACATTCTCTAGTCGTAGTAGAATTCATCTGGTAGTCTGAATACTTGCATGTAACTTAGTAGTTTTAAATTAGCATCGTGCTATTCCAAAATCTTGCGACTCCTAATTCTTTAAAGAATCCATTAAATTTTACTTTTATACTACTGCAGAATCTCTCTCTCTCCCTCAATCTAAATATCTCTAAATGCGAATTCCAGTAGACCCACGGAAGGCAGTGCTTATGAATTAACTCATTTTCGGAGGAAATTCAGAAAAATTTTAAAGATCCAAAACTTTAAAGATTGTTCAACGTGTGTAAAGGCCAGGAGAAATCATCATCTTTTGCTAAGAAAGTGGAAGAGTCCAATACAAGTGTATTAATTTTGTCATCATACTCAATGCTGCTCATAACTGAGCACGTCCCTTGTCAGCTCTTTTAAGATATATTTGAGCCTTCCTTTATACGCTGTTATTTCACTTCTTAGTGATGAGCATGTAATAGTGGACAGAGAAATATCTAATGTTTTTGTTTATAGCAGTTTTTTGAAATGAATATTTGATAGCTTTTTATACTCTTTTTACTCTTTGCAGATTTAATAAACCACTGGAAAGATAATCTAATAAAAATGATAGATAACGGTAATTATCTATTAAATAATATCTTTTAGAGAAAAAGAAAAGATCTGAAGAAAACATCGAATTC
Source organism: Typopeltis vanoorti (assembly GCF_054136105.1). NCBI lineage: Eukaryota > Metazoa > Arthropoda > Arachnida > Uropygi > Thelyphonidae > Typopeltis > Typopeltis vanoorti. The sequence continues at coordinate 9,424,979 of NC_143559.1, forward strand.
TGTAAATTGAAAGATTTTTTATCTGTCTAGAAATTAAGAAACGAATTGTGTTTTTTATTTTCATTGTTTTACTCTGTAATTATAAAATAAATAACTTAAAATATCATTATTTCGAACGTCATGAACAGTTTTTGACCCTACTAAATTCAAAATTACTTCTAAACAAGCGTATTCTTTAAAACTTTTAATCTACGTGGGTTGTCTGAAAGGTTCTAGGCCTAACAATGAAAAAACAGATTTATAATTTCCAAGCTATTTTTATTTTTCGACATAATCTCCATTAAGACTAATACGTTTATTCCAGCACTATTATCCCGTCTCTGTAGTGGTTCTCAATGATATCTGCAAAATATCCCTCTACAGCTGCAATCACCTCTTGATTCGAAGAAAAACGCTGACCAGCGAGGAAAAGTTTTAGATTTGAGAAGAGATAGAAGTCAGAGGGAAGCAAATCTAAGGGATAGGGTGGATGTTCCAACAATTAATAGTGCAGATCCCTTAATTTTCCCATTGCCAAAACACTTTTGTGGGCAGGTGCATTGCATGATGAAAAATGATTTTTTTTCTTCTGCAAACCGGGTCTTTTCTCATGAATTTTTTCATTCTGTCTGGTTGAAAGATCGAAATAATATTCCCTGGTCATTGGTTTACCCTTTTCAAGATAATTAATAAACAAAATGCCTTTAGCATCCCAAAACACCGATGCCATGACCTTGTCTTCTTTGGCCTGCACAACCGGCTTCTGTCCACTGTTTTTTCTGCTGTTTGGATTCTGGTGTGTAATGGTGAATCCAAGTCTCATCCATAGTAATAAATCGACGCACAAAATCAGTTTTTTATTCTTGTTAAAACGCTCCAAGCACTGTTGAGAGGTTTTCATTCCAGTAGGTTTTTGATCTGCTGTGAGCAAGCGCGGCACCTATCTTGCGCAAAGCTTTTTCATTTGCAATTCTTCATGCAAAATATATTCTACACGTTCTTGTGAAATGCCTATAGTCTCAGCAATTTCACGCAATTTGAGTCGCGTCATCCAATACCATATCGTGCACTTGAACAATGGTATTGGATGACTGGCGACTCAAATTGCGAATGCAGACTTACGTTTTAACTCTGCATTCCATTTCTTAATTGTCGAAAACGAAGGAGAAGAGCGCCCATAAACTTTTATGAACTTCGAATGAATTTCTTTTGGCGTTAAACCTTCTTTTGCAAAGAATTTTATAATCGCTAGATACTCAATTTTATCCAGGGATACAGAGAGCTGTATAAAACAAACTACTTGTAGAATAACTTGCAATTTCACAGATGCTTATGACAGATGTACCAACTTATAAAAGAAAAATATTGCTGATAGTGTTGCCACTATCCGAAAAATTTTCAGACAACCCTCGTATGTAATCAGCAGACATACATTGTCTCGTCTAGCAAGGCAAACTCCACCAGTGACAGTTTCGTTATGTCGGAAAGATTGCTCCGTCTATAACAGAACGAGAATTGCATAAGAATATAGATATTAAAATTTTAGACCCAATCAAATTCTATATTTGTAATGCTGCAAGCTTCATGTGCGACACAACTCTATTTGGTTGTAAATTATAAATTACTATCCAAACAACTGGATATTTTGCTTGCTTATCGGATAACAAAATAGTTTCCGAAATGAAAAAATAAATAAATAAAATAAAATAAAAATAACTTTGCTACCGCTTATAAGATCTAAATTCTGCGTTATCCTAGCGGCTGCGCTACGAAGGGCATCCTAATTCATGACTAAAGCAATTTCCAGCTAAAGCAGCAATTCTCTTTACAGTTGCAAGCTGACGGTGCATCTAAGAGTTAAGCAAAATGGCTGTTCATTAAGAAAATATGATATGGCTCCTGGTACAGTGCTACAAAATTTGATGATCACGCAAATGTGGTATGAAGAAAAGATGTACTATTGCATTATAACTTAGCATTTAACTGACTGAAATAACACATTAAAGAAACCATTGCACTTCGCAGGAGGTTTAATAGAAATAACATATTTACCGAGTTATTTGAGGTTTACATCTCTGTACCTTGCAACACGTGTAATGAAAACGCTGTAGTTTCTGCTAAATGGAGCGTCTTTGTTTTCTGTCTCTCAAGTAGCTCTCTAAAACATCCTTTATCAACAATCACATACACCCGGTTTCATTGTCAGAATTTTTTCATTCATTCTGGAATCTACCACTTATCGATCGAGGAAGGAAAATTTTTTTTAACTGAATCGATGACAAAATTAACCAATATTGAAGAATTAGTATTCTGCACTTCATATTTAATCTGCCTTTTCAAATATGTCAATAGTATACAAACACTTAACTATTTATTAAAATTCTTTGCAGGACACTGCTCTTAAATTTGGAAGACCAGGTGCTGGAGCACCCGTCAGAACAAATTCAGGACGCATTAAGACGCAACTGAATGGTGATCCCGATATTCGCTTTCAAGATCATCAAGCAGTGAAGCTGAGCGTTGAAAACCACCTACGCTATAAAAATACAGATAAAGAGAATTACGGAGAGATATTAGGTAATGTGGATGCATGTTAGGTAATGGTTGAATTAACGTTATTATTACAGGCACTTGTAAAAATTGAAGTTTTTCTTGGAGTTATTTTTAAAATTCCATTTATGTAGATTTATTATCGGTTTTTGGATTACTAAAGAGCATATTTTGCTATATATAAAGAGCGTATATCTTTTGTTTAGAATGGATCCATTTATCACTGGGTATTTCGGTAGAGAGAAAAAAAAGTTTGTAAATATTATTTTGTTCTTTACTGTCATTTATTGTATTTGAAAAAAAAAAACATTAATCGAAAGACCCTCCTCTAATTAGAATATGAAGTTGGTGTTAGTGTTTCACTGGCTGTGAAGGCAGGTCAATGTCCTTCAATCGATAGTCAAGGGTTTTTTTTTTTTCGTTAGGTAATAATCTCAGCTATTCATTGATTCCCAGCGAATCTGACCAGCGAACTCTGATCTACACACCTACCGGAAGTTAGTGATCACGGAACTCACTCAACCGATCTCTGCCTCCACAGCATGAAGGAACGTGAAAGTGTTATTTTGCCGTCCGTAGCAGAACCTAAATATTTAACACGTGTTCCGATTTATTTTTAGTGGCAGCTGGACAGCACTCGTCGAAATTGCTGCCCGAACGAAACTCATTCCATTTTCCGAATTTTAAATTTTATCATTCCGTTAATATATTTGTTAATTATTGCAGCGTAATAAAGTTTCCTTTCTTCTATTTTCAATTTAAATATTACTCTTCTGTTTGAATATTAAAAAAAAAAAAACGCAGCTAGGTTTTTACCACTATTATCCGACTAATTTAATTGATCGCCGCTCTCTCTCTCTCTCCCATGATCATTTTTGATTATGCATATGATTAACATGAATTGGTGAAAATATTTTAATTTATTTTAATTCTAGAATATTGTCGTTTTGGAATTTAAAATAAAAGACGAAAAGTGGAGAATTATAAACAATTTGAATGTGCGTGTTTTTTTTTGGTCTCTTAAATATGTTTAAAATATTTATAAGCAAACAATTGCTGTTAATTCCAACGATTCGCATGGAGTGAAAGTGCTTTAGAAACAGAAGACCTAGCAATGGGTCGACATTATTAACAAATGCGCTTAATATATTTGAAGAATTTTTATGATTTCCTGAGATGCAATGAAAATTACACGAAGTGTTTTACTCAGGCCAAAATGCGAAACACATTCTGGGCTGTTCCTTCCCTGATTTAAATAACGCAATCACAAAATTCAGTTTCCTGTATTGCTGAGAAGAATGAGCGATCTCTCCAATCTTAAGAGTTTGGATCAGCGAAGAACGTAGCGTGGCGCGCACTGTTTTCTACAAACATGCGTGTGTGGGGGGGGATTATAATTGTGGGGGGTTACACTCCAATCAGAATTCTTTTTGAGAATGCAATAGTATCAAGATATTAATAACGATCAAAATTTTTTTCCAAATGGTGTTTTATGGTTATGAATATAACAGAAAAATACCAGAAATTCTGTTGTATGAAGTAGTACGTGGGGAAGTTATTATTTCAAAGTGAAGTTAAAGACTCGATTTTCTTGTCATTTACTGTATATTCAGATAGCCAAAATATCTTACTGAAGAAAGCTTAATACATTTCTAGTATTTATAATAACTTACAATAGAATAAATTATAATAATTTCGAAGCAAATAACCGTATTAATTGGAAGGACGCTTCAAGATCACATTAATTAAAATTTGGTGAAAAACATCTATTCAAATCGACATATTGCTCAACACTAGTGATAATTTAAATCCAAATTAGATGTATTAAAAAACACAAAGCTTGATTACGTCGCCTGTGCTGGATTCTAAGACAATTTACAATGCTTTCACGTAGTGTATTACTAATCTCGAGAACATGGCACCCAGTTCCCATTATGTCTGCTCTTTTGTTTATTAAGTAATCACGTATATAAGCTATGAGAATCGACAAGTGATGATCTTGGTTAAAATATATAGGTTAAAAATGTACACATACCAAAACTAATTGAAGAGATTACAAAGATTTACATTTTTTATCAAGCCGGCTTAAATATATCTATATGCAAGTAAATAAATCAATGCATTGTATTGATTTATTGTATTGATATGATTGTAGCCAAGGCAGATTGGTTAAACTGTACAATATTGATGCGGTAGTCAACATTTTACAGCTTTTACCAATCTGCCACGGCATTATACGGTGCACTAATTTATTTAATTGCATATTCCATTTGATAGATTGCCCTCATTATAATATAATCTATTTTTATAGACTACCCTAATTAGTAATAAACATATGGTGAACTGTGATTCAACAAAATAAATAAATAAAATAAATAGTAAGGAGCGCAGCCAAGAAAGAACTTTCTCTCTGCGAACCGTCCGTGGACTGGAATGGTGCAGTTTTATTCCGGACTTAATCTGATATAGCTTATTGTTCTGTCTATTCCAAGTCGTTTGCTACTGAGATATTCGTTTTTGTCTTATAATCTACCTATATTCCGCTTAAGGGACAGACAGATGATGATGGCAACTTAAGGAACGAGCTGACCTACTACATTGCCATTGCCCTTATTCCTGTGTTGCTTGGGATTCAACACAAGTGAACGTTCAAGCGAAGCCTTTAGATGTAAAATATAATTTATATGCACCAACCCAGGCAGTGTACTAGGTCGGTGTATATAATGCAGGTTTTGTAACTTTTCATCTTAATTTTGTCTAATTCAAGCTATGTGGCATGCAGCTCAGCAGTGTAATTGCTATTCAAGTGGCATTTTTAAAGCTGAGAACTTATGGGGTGGGGAAGAAATTGCCGAAGACAAACTTTTCCCTAGAGTATTTGCAGTTACCAATCTCTTGTGTTTCACCATCGAAAGCCGGCAGGTGTTATATCTCTCTTACATTTTTTCTGGATATTGAAGATGTTTATTGGATCAGGGAGCACTTTGGGCTTGATGATGGACATATCGTGCTTGAGTCCGAAATGCCGTCGGATATGTGGGTGTCTGCAGAAAATATCCCATGGTTTGACTTTCTTGACTTCTGTATATTCAGCACCCCACTATTGTTTAGTGAAAGGCACAAAATGACCGGATGTTTCTCGATACTGCAGTCACAGTGGCTTCCATTATACACTCTGTATCTTGCTGATTCATTGTTTCACTGATAGAAGATAAGCTGAGGGTTACAGTCTCAAATGATGCTAAGAGGAGGAAAATGTAAACTTGCACATCGTGATATCCAAAATGGAGTTCTTGGTTGGCCATGTAAGAGGGTGAATATCACTGTGAAATGATCACTCCTATACAAAATATCAGATTCCTTTAAAACAGTGGGAAGGGGGGGGGGGGAGAGAGAGAGAGAGAGAGAGAGAGCGTGATGTGTGAAATATCAAGTTACTTTCCAGGAAGCATATAAAGCTTACTGGAAAATATTGCTTTCTGATTTAATAGGAATGATAATAAGAAGGGTTTTTCGAGAATACGCCCTGTAATTCACTCCCTGATGTTAGTATGAGCGCTACCACATGGTGCGTTGGCCATTTAAATTCCCAATTATAATTATGGCGGAACGGCTGTAATATAGATCATTATATTCATCTAGGTCACCGTGGAAAATATTCCACCTTGTGGTAAAGACGTGCGGCATATTCGAAAATCCAACTAAAAGTCGAATGGCAGCTGCCTCAATGAGTTGAGGGATACTTCGGTGAAGGGCCATAGTTCCCTGCCCGGACGTCAACTCCTCCTTGGGCAGGTCCAACTCCTATCTTGTCATTATAGATGATAACATTCGATAATGTTGGAACTTCTCCGGGATTTAAATATAATATCTCCTGAAGACAAAAGCACATACTGGTTTATACTTTTGCAGGAGAGGACCATAATATTATTTATATACTCTATCGGAATTCTTGACACTTCTGTTATAGAAATAATTTTATTACTCCCCTATTTATGCCCTACCCGCGCGGTTAGCCTAGTGGCTTTGCGCTTTGCAAACCATATGCCTTGGGAAGGAGTATCCTAGGTTTGATTCCCGTGGGTGACGTGAGGAGCTTAAGGATCTCCCTCAGCCATAGCCAAGTTAGCGGGTCTTGGGCGTGGATAGCAGGTTTTTTCCACCAATTTATCTGGGGTTTTTCGTCCCGCACGCAGGCAAACCGGCCCCGTGAACACACAGGCTACAGTCATAGGATATAGTACGGCAAGGAAGGCAACAGGAAACCACCGTTCTCATAATCATCTCCCTAGTATGGTAGCATATAGCTACCCCCACCAGCCGCATGGCTGAGCGAATAGAATAGAATAGAATTTATGCCCTAAGTCATTGAGTGTATGTTCATATACTCGATTCCAGAATATAGAGTATTTGAGGTTGATCTTTGAGCAAGAATCCTGGAAGAAGGTGTTTTCCTATGTATTAAGGAACAGCAACTAGGAAAGGGTCTCTTAGTGCTATGTCTATTTTGTAACGGTAACCGCAATTTGTAGAAAGATAAATCGTGTTGTCATCTTGTGACTAATTACCTTCACTTCACATGAAAATCCTACCATAATGTTTAGGGCTTGCAAGCCGATCTTCTAATACCAAATGCGAGATTTTTTATCTGACATTGTGTATTGGATAGGTGAGAAGTTCTATTCTATGCTGATAAAAGTGTGTTGATTCATAATAAGCAGGAACATTTAACCCATAAACCACCTTCCTCCCAGGAATTTTTCTATGGCATGATCCTAGCAATTGTTTTGGTTTCCCCATGCAAATGATGATTCTTCTGGGTATTTTAATCTCAGTGACATTTTCAATATTTAAAGCTATATATGGAAAATTATATATATATATATATATACATGGGTAGGATATATATATATATATATATATATATATATATATATATATATATATATATATATATATATATATATATATATATATATATATATATCCCCCCATGTGTCCTGTCTCAATTTACATACAGTTCACAGTTTATTATCATTCCCATCACGTATACAAGATATTTATACAATGCAATTCAAGATGCACAATTAAGTGTACAATATTATACAATACAATTCAAGTATTACTATAATTTTCTGTTGGTACTTACACTTATTTTTGGCTATTTATTTTGTTATAGTTAATAAAAAGTTTTCTTATGTATACAAGTAGAGTAATATACATTTCATATCATTTTCGTAGTTTATAATAAGTTACTGGTTTTAGTGGTAAAGTAAGTTAGTTTATGTATTTATGTGTAACCAAGGGCCGTAACCATACTAGTTACTAGAGAATTAAATTAGTTCGAAAGAGTCACTGCGAGTCCAGTGACCGTATCTTTGAGGGCTCACCTTACACGGTTTGATTTGATGTACATGTTAATATATTAGTCTCCTAAGTGAATGAACTAGTTAGTATACTGGTACCTTACTTGGATATGATGTGTGAGTTATAATGATCTCTTATACTATACGTTAAAAGTAATTGTCAACATTGTTTCCCATGAGGTAGTCTCTCAATCGTTTTTTGAATGCATATGCTGGGGTTATAGATTTGATTTCATTTGGGAGTTTATTATAGCTGCTTGTCGCTAGGTATTCGAAAGATTTATAAAAAATTTATTTGTTTGCCTTGGGTACTATCAGTATGTTTCGGCCGCAGCGTAATCCATAGTCTACATTATATACCAAGAAATGTTCAGCGTTCCTTTTCACATATAATAGATAACCATAGATATATAGTTTCTGTAGTGGTAGAATATTATGAATGACAAACAGATCATTGGTTGAATGTGCGAAGTCAGTAGTGGTTATGGCTCTAATTATTCTGTTTTGTATACGTATTAATGGAAGCAGATGGTCGCAATAATCCAACAAGTGATGCCATATTGCAGTGAGGAATTTACCCAGGAATAGTATAAGCATCTTAAGTCTGCATCTACAAATTTTTTAACATACTATATTCTGTTAATTATGAACCTAAACTTTTTTGTTAAGAAAGTTGTCGGAGTTCCGCTTCAGATTGCTGTCGATGTGAAAGCCCAAATAGCCCAAATACTTAACGGATTTTGTTTTTTAATTAAGCAAGAGTTATAATTAAGGATGTCACTACTTTTCCTTTCATGCCATTTTATGGTTATACAAAATAGTTATACGTGAAGTACATATATCTTTTTATCGGTATTAATTTTAAGTCCATTATTGCTAAATCACTTACTTAGTTGTAACATATCACGATTAATCCGATTTTTAAGAACTTCAGGGATCGTTTTTCGGTGTATATTAATGTGGTGTCGTCGGCGAAGGATATCATTTTGCCAAAACGTTTGTATTTACGTAAATCATTAACATATATTAAAAATAGGATGGGTCCTAGTAACGACCTTTGTGGGACTCCGTATTTTATTATTTTTGTTGCGCTTTTAAATGTGCCGTAGCTGGTATATTGTTTTCTATTATTCAGATAGGATCTGAACCAGTCATTAGTAATTCCTCTAATGCCATATTTGGACATTTTCAGTAGCAATAGGTCATGATGAACACAATCGAACACCTTCGATATATCAAGGAAAACGGCTGCTGTGTGAATTCCTTTATTTATTCTATTACAGACCGTTTTATGAAACTCCAATAGCGCTTTTTCGGTATTGTATCCTGATCTAAACCCATATTGATTAGTTGCGTAAAATTATGTGGTATTTAAATAGCTATTAAGTGTTTTTTATTAGGATTTCAATAACTTTTGAGATTGTAGATAGTATAAATATTGGTCTATATTTTTTTATTTCATTTCTGTTATCTCCTTTAAATAGCGGTAAAAATCGAAGCAGTCTTTAAGTGTTCTATAAATTTACCCTATTGGAATTATTTATTAATGATATTTGTAAAGAACTGTAATTTGTGTTTAATGATAATGCTTAGTTTTTGCCATTTATCTTGTCACATCCCATTGTTTTTCCTTCTTTTTTTTTAATCCAATTACTACATTCTTTACTTCACCTTCGTTTACTGCGTGTAGATACACGGAATTCTTAATCCAACGAAGGTGACTCACGTACTTTGTAAAGAACTGCAATTTCTGCAGGGTCGAAATCACAACTACCGTAGCTTGTAAAGTGGTTGTTCATTCTGTTAAGTACATCGGTGACGTCATTTCCCTCTGGGAATTCGCGTATTATTCTATCTCACATATACTATGCTATCTCACAAAAACTCGGTGTTAAGCTATACGCACTCCGAAAAAAGTAACCGTTCGTGTTATCTCTCAAAATAGAGAGGATGTGTAATGCAGTTGGGGAGATAAGTAGGGTCATCCCTTGACCTTCCTAAACAAAACCAATAAATAGTGAATGGGTATAACTTTCTACTTATTTACGCACTATGGTTCAATGTGATGCGTTTATGTCTATTTGACAAACTTATTCCTTCTTTACCTTGAAGGTCATTCAGTAGGAGCACTGCTTATGAATAGTTTAAGCAATTGGTTAAAATCCTGTTTAAGGCATGGATGTATGTAAATCCTGCTTTGGATGAGCTTCTACAGTACTGAGATCATAAGTCAGGAAGGGGTTTAAACAATTAATGAAATTTTTTATGTATTAATTCTTTTTATTAATTAATTAATTATTTTTTTATAATGAAATACAGAACCTGAAGAACTCTGATTAGTTACAAAAAAACCACATCACTTTTAAATGTCTTCCATTTTCGGTTTAACAAAGACTGGCCCTTTCTGCGGAATGTTCCATGACTGCTGTTAACGTTTCTGGCTCTAATTTCCACTGTTCTTCTTCAGCTGTTAGATTGTCTGGAGCTTGTTCACATACACCTTTTCTTTCAAAAACCCCAGAGAAAGAAGTCAAGAGCAGTCGGATCTGAAGAATGTGATAGCCAGTTAATTGAAGATCTTCACGAAATTATTCGCTCGCCAAAATTGTGCCTTAGGAGTTCCATTGCGCTCTAGCGGCTCTTCGTTGTTGGGTTGTGAAATTTTCCATTATTAATTTCCCAAAGGTTCTGTAGAATACATGAAAGAAAAGAAAAATTAAATTATTCACATTTTAAAGTCCTTCGTGACTTTTGGGCCGCCCTGTATATCTCCGTGAGTATATAAGATGTATTTTAAAGGTAAAAAAATGAATTAACATTTCTTGGTTCTAAATAATACAACACGTCATCTAGAGAATAAAGAATTTAATTTTACCAGGTTAATGTAATTGAAATTATACTTTCATTATAATGACGTTTCACTAAAGATCAGCGTCAAATATAAAGCATAAGAGGAGAGTAAGATTAAACAGTCTATATCAGATACTGACCAGCCAGCAAGTCTGTGTCTGCTAAATCATCAGAATTTATAATATTAGATTCAAAGGTTACTCAACTTCTTTTTGGTTCACAGGGTGATGACAGTTTCAAAACTGAGTATGCGTCAGCCATATTGATGTAGGAAAGAATGAAGTAAAAATACCATAAAAACTTGGAATGAACGTCAGTTACAACCACATACAGAGAAACCGTAATAGAAAACACTTAACATTTGAATCGCGTTAATAGTATCTGCTGTATTTACTCATCAGAGTGTGCTCGGATCCGTTTTCTAATAATTTTGAATACGAATTAGCTAATTTGCTAAAAACAAGACATATTATGTTTCGTTTCGCTAAATGATATAACGAATATCTGTTAGTGTAGGCCACATTTACGTTGGCGTTTTCTACTGATTCCTTGATTCTCAACTCACATGAAATAAGTATTGCGCATACAGGCTTATATATTTTAAACACTGTATAGATCGGGCTAACTCATCCATAATGCAAAGCATTTTCGATGAGTTTCCAAAATACAAATTTGTATTTTGGAAACAAAATACAAATTTGTATTTTGTTTCCAAATTTTTTGTATACGTTTCCTACAGGAGACGTATCAAACATAAAAAAATCGTTTAAAAAATCTCAACGTGATCTGCAATTGCAGCAGCAGCAGAAAGGAGAGAGACCTTTTACATGAACAGAATTATATGATTCTTGACATACATAATCCATTAAAGCATTCGGCATGCCCACTCTCGCTTAAAGAACGATGTACTTTAAGCCATTAATATTCCTATGGTCAACCCTTCCATCCTTGGTAGCGCATACAATAAGCCTGTATGCGCTACCAAAAAAAAAAAAAAACTTTGGACATCCGAATATTATTCATGTTTATATAATCCGAAGTAGCACAACATTCTCCCCATTTCTAACTTAAATTGATTTCAATTAGGAAGATGAAAATTCAATAAAGAAAACAGAAAGAGAAGAAAATCAAAAGCAAATGAAACGATATTGCCCACGGCAAATGCAATTTATGCACGTTTTCCCCTGCCACATGATCAGATGTAGTAGCTAAAATCGAAAATGTCTTTGATAACGAAAATGGTTTTGCATTTTCTCCTGCTCATTAACCGCGACCGTTTCAAGGATAAGGTGGTTGACCCTATGCCTCCCGGTATATCCTATGTCTGTAGATGGTGTGCTCACGGGGCCGGTTTGCCTGTTCTGGGGAATGAAAAACCGAGTTTCCAGGTGGAGAAAAAAAAAACCCTAGAGACCGGCTAACTCTCGAAAGATACTTGAAAGTCGAAAGATAAAACCCAGGTATTTCCAACCAAAGGGCTTCGTCTATACTGACTGAGCTATGGAGGCACGTGTGTGTGTGTGTGTGTGTGTGTGTGTGTGTGTGTGTGTGTGTGTGTGTGTGTGTGTGTGTGTGTGTGTGTGTGTGTGTGTGTGTGTGTGTGTGTGTGTGTGTGTGTGTGTGTGTGTGTGTGTGTGTGTGTGTGTGTGTGTGTGTGTGAGGAAAAATTTCACTCAGTTGTTTCCGAATTTGAAGTGTGAAGTACTTTATTTGCCAATAATGATAAAACGGGTTTAAGAACTACCAAATTAGTTTCTCCGGCAACATGGAACTAACGATGAGTTTTGTAGTGATAGATTGGAGACAGCAATTCAGATTATTTATGTCAACCAAAACAGATGCACAGGCTGTTTCACACTAAATTAGGACGCGTTCATTTCAGTAGTTTAGAATACAACAGCTAATGATTCCGATTAGGATTGACAAAAGTCCCATTATTGTAAAATATAAAAACAGCCTGCTGCGAACTTACAGGAGACGAGTAACTGAACTGTCCAAAACATTCTTGGATTTTGAGTACACTCAAAGAGGATGCAGAGAAAGAATAATTATTAGTTTAAGCATATCTAGTTTACTAATTTTAAAGTGAAATTTCAGTTTAAATACTGAGAAGAAATTATCTTGAAAAATTAAAAATTTAAATGCTAATCATTTATACTTAACCAATCTTGTAAATTATTGCATTTGCAGAAGAACTAGTTAAAAAGAAAGTTGAAATGAAAAAGAAGGAGAAGGAACTCGATAAACAAAAACAAGATGAAATGGTGAGTACATGATTCATGCTTTATGCATTTTGCTATTACATTGCTTGTGAAATTAAAAGCTAATTAATCAGTTTAAGTAATTGCTTTTCTTATGTCTGTATTCCTATAAAATAAATTAAATAACAAGACAAAGCTTCTTCACAGGTGTGCTGAGAATTGGGTCGCAATTAAAATGACTCGAACAGAGTTAGAAAGGACTGCTTGTTATTCCCCAAGTATACATATTTTGTCCAGCAGAAGTTATCTTCTGGTTCTTCTGCTCTTATTGTTCCATTTATCTATCTTAAAGGTTGCGGACTATGCAACCTTTATGATAGATACCGTATATTCCGGCGTACAAGTCAACCTGGCGTATAAGTCAATATTGGAATTTTTTTAGTTTATTTGAGTTTTTATAGTATACTCGTCGTATACGTCGACTCGAAAAATTTCTTTAAAAATAAAAATTATGACAGTTTTTAAGTAAATTTTTATACAGGCGTCAATCACTAGATTCATAACTGCCTTTGTAGTCCTTCCATTCTTTGTTTTAGCAAAAGATATAAAATACCTACTTGACAAAAGAAATTGTATTTCGTATTGACCAGTTGACCAATAGTGAATTAAAGTGCAATGACTCCTTTTAAAAGAATGAAATATGAAGCGAGTTTTAAGTGCAAAGTGATTAAATTTGCAAAAGAAAATACTAATTGTTTTGCTGCACGTCAGTTCGAAGTAAATGAAAAACTAATTCGCGATTGGAGAAAAAATGAAAACTTTAATAATGAAAATGCCAAAAAATAAGTGCGCATTACGGAACGGAATTTGTAAGTGGCCTATTTTGGAAAATAATGCTGCGGATTAGGTTCGAGAAAATCGCCAAAATGGACTCATTATAACGAGAAATAATATTCGTTTATTTGCTTTGAAGTGGGGCAAAGCAAATAAAAAAGGACAGCGAAAACTTCAAAGTTACAGTGAGTTGGTGTAGCCGGTTTATGGAAAGGAAAAATTTAGTGCTTCGACTAAAAACGAAAATCGCACAGCAGCTGCCAAAGGATTTGGATGATAAGTTATTAAGTTTTCAAAGATTTATAATTGCTAAAAGAAAGCAAAAAAATTATTTATTGTCTCAAATCGGAAATATGGATGAAACTCCAGTTATGTTTGACATGATCGGGAATAGAACAGTAGAATTGAAAGGAAGTAAAACTATTTCTTTAAAAACAACTGGACATGAAAAAAAGCCGTTTCACAGTTGTACTTGCTTGTATGGCTGATGGTACTAAATTAAAACCTATGATAATTTTTAAAAGAATAACAATGCCAAAGATAAAAATTCCAAGAAAAGTTTTTGTCTATGTTCATGAGAATGGTTGGATGGACGAAGCAGGAGTTAAGCTGTGGATAAAAAATATTTGGAATACACGACAAGGTGCAATAAAAAATTCAAACAGTCTTTTAGTGTGGGACATGTTCAAATCCCATTTAACGGAGAGCACAAAGTCTTTATTAAGAGAGAATAATACTAATATGATAGTGATTCTAAGTGGGTTAACTTTACTAGTGCAAGCGTTGGATGTTTGTATAAACAAGCTATTTAAAGACAGTTTGCTAAAACAATGGAATGAGTGGATGCACGAAGGAGAAAAAAGTTACACAAAAGGAGGACAAATACGACATGCGTCTCAAAGTAACCATGTGTGAATGGGTAGCGATAGCATGGGATGAAATAAAACCAGATACAGTAATAAAATCTTTTTAAAAATGTGCTATATCTAACAAATTAGATGGCTTGGAAGATGATTTTGTTTACAATGATAACGAAATTGATGCCAAATCTGATGGGGAAAACGAATAAAATTTATATGACGATATACCGGAATAAATTACAGAACTAGAGTACAATGAACTTTTCATACATTCAGACTGTGAAAATTAAATTTTAATTATGTAGTTACCTACTTATTTTCTTTTGTAAATAAATAATTATATAACATGTAAATATTTTTTTCTGTGAATAAATTTGATATAAGTTGAAATATTTTTACTTATTTATCTTTTTGTATATTGATAATAAATTTAACAGAGTATGATACGTACTAGTTTTTTCTTGTGTATAAATTGTATGTCCCAAAATATTGCATACCAGTCCAATGATTGTCCTCATTTAATACATCCATCTGCAATTGTACACATAATGGGACGTAGAAGCTGAAAATATGAATTTTTTATGAAGTCATGTATTAATCTTCTGTGAAATTTAATTACTCCCCTTCCTAGTTAATGTACACGACTAAGGAAGTCATTTTTAGTTTGTTAGTGTTTTTTTCTGGCATTGGCATCGCCTATTATAAGCATTCTCGTATCTGAGAAGGATGGAAGCTGTTCAAATGGCAATTCTCTCCTTACGAATTGAAACAGAGCTAGTTATATTATATAACAGTGTGTGTGTGTGTGTGTGTGTGTGTGTGTGTGTGTGTGTGTGTGTGTGTGTGTGTGTGTGTGTGTGTGTGTGTGCGTGCGTGCGTGCGTGTGTGCGTGCGTGCGTTTTCATTGATTGTCAAATGACAATCTTGCCAAGATTGTCATTTGACAATCAGTGAAATTCATTATATCAAACTATAATGGTTCACCTGAGCTTCTCTCACATTTCTGTTGTTCTAAGGAACAATAGACCAAGTCCAAAAATAAACGAATAGTTACAAATGATTATTGCAATTAAAATTATTTGGAAACTCAACGAATTTCACATGTACTCCCCAAGGATTAATAATGTCCTTCGCTGCTAAAATATTAATACATGATATGCTTTTAAAATATGGAAGTTACATTACTGTTCCAGGTGGTTGAATCAATGAAAATTTTTTGAATGTGAATCAGCAACATAAAGTTAGTGGCTTTTATTTTCATTCCTAATAGCAGAATGTGTACCTCCCTGCTAAACGCATTATTATCTGAAAAAATAATTATTCGTTCCAAGTTTCATGTATTAGTACTTATTTTCGATTGAAGTATAATTTCTCTATACAGCAAACCTGCGTATACTGATACAGTATATTTCAATTTTATTGCAAAGATTTCGTAATTTACTTGAAGTCTTTTCCTGGCTATATGATTATTCTTTCTTTACCTTTGAGAAAGAATTATTTTGAAACACCTAAATCATGGGGATGAATCAGCCCGACCATCGAATTTATCATTCTGACTGCTTGTAAGACAATTAGAATGAATTCATTCCTCTGGCCATATTTCCAGTTCCTTCATCGGATTTTTTTTTTTTTTTTCATAATTGCTGTACTACTTTAAACGCGCCTGTCCCACATGTTCAGCATTTTCTTTCTTTTCACGAGATCAATTATTCTCTTCATTATTAAACACTATCAGCTAATTGTAGAATAACAGGGAAAATAAAGCAACACAACACTTCCCACTCATCTGCCAGCAATAATCCCATTCAATAAGAATTTTACTTGTTTCGACAGCGAAATGAGCACCGAATCTGGTGTCAATCATAAAAGTCTTTAAACTGGATTTATATAAAATGAATACATGAATTTCCCCTTAGTAGCTGTTTGAGGTATAAACTATATGTTTTTATGAATTCAGGGATAATCATTATTTTGTCCAATTGATGACCTACTAAATTTTTCAGTTGCTTCAACCATCCGTCCTTTTAGACAGGTAGATCCCCTGATAAGGGGTAATTACGATTTAATGCTGCCTATCCTTCACTCCTCTGCTGTATTCCCTAAATATAATTATTTATACCTATAGATCAGCGTGTTCCGGAGATTAGTTTGCTAGTTTTGAGGGAAGAAACACCTGTGATTTCGGAAAATACCCTCCACCGTATGAGACTGACTAATTCACTTTATTATAGGAACCCGATAAAATTTCCTCACGTCATAGACGGGAGTCGAATCCGAGAATTTTCCAACCAAAGGGCTGGTCTATACCAGCTGAACTATGGAGGCTGTTATTAGAGGTTACCCATATGAATTGTTTCCTATCAAGAAAACCGATGAAGATCGTATGAATAAAAAAATAATAATAATCGTTCACCTCGATTGTTAAGCTAACTGCGAATTGTTTTGATACCAACTGAACCATTAAATAAGGAAATCTTCACTTCTATGTAATGTTATAAGAATTCTACACTAACTCGAATTTATGCTTCTCATCATACAAGCTAAATTAAATTGTTCATACGTAGCTGTAACATAAAAACGGAAATATTTTCCCGTCAAGAACTGCTATTTGAATTTCCTTATTATTAAAGGCTGGAGTTTAATTTCATTTCACGAAATATCTTTTGCTTGTTTTGTTGTTATTTATATATTCTATAATGTTCCAGTTAATTAAGATTTCTAGAATCGAACTAGCAATGGGTCCTTCAAAAAAGGCGAAACAATTTTAAAATGAGGAGAAACTTGGAAATGAAAAGTCAGGACAACCGTGGTTTACTCGATATAATATTCACTGTTAAGTTTTTATTATACGACTGTTAACTAACTCATGTTTCTTTTTTTTT